>NC_091001.1:3979603-4092103 GCF_041146395.1 Eulemur rufifrons
CGCATGGCATGGGAGGATTGCAGGCTTTCTAAACTCTAAGAAAGCAAGAAGTCTGAGAATTAGATTTAGGGTTAGGATTCTGGTTAGGGTTAAGGATGAAGTTTAGTGTTAGGGTGAGGGCTTAGGGTTAGGGATTAGGGTTAGGGTTAAAGGTTACTCTTAGGTTTAACGGTTACACTTTGGTTTAGGGTTGAGGTTTACGGTTAGGGTTAAGATGAGGGGTTAAGGTTTGGTACAGGGTTAGGGTTAAGTGTTAGGTTTAGGGTTGAAGATTAGGATTAGGGTTAGGATTAAAGGTTAGCGTGAGAGTTAACGCTTAGGGTTAAGTTTAAGAGTTAGGGTTTAGGGTTAGGGTTAGGGTTAGTTTTAGGGTTAGAGTTATGTGCTATGGTTTGTGTTAGAGGTTAGGGTTAGGTTTACTGGTCACGGTTAGGGTTACGTTTAGGGGGTAGCATTAGGGTTAGGGTTAGGGTTAAGGGATAGGATTAGGGATAAGTGTTGGCCTTAGGGTTAGGGTTTAGTGTTAGGTTTATCATTAAGGATTAGGGTTAGGGTCAGGGTTAAATGTTTGGGTGCGGTTAATGGTTAGGGTCAGGTTTAAGGTTCACAGATAGGGTTAGTGTTAAGGGTTACGGGTAGGTTTAGGGTTCAGCGTTAGTGTTAGCATTAGGGCTTAAGGTTAGGATTAGGCGGTAGGTTAGATTTAGGGTTAGATCTAGGCGTTAGGGTAAGGGCTAGCGTTAGGTTTAAGAGATAGGGTTAGGTTTAATGCTTAGGATTAGGGTTAGGGTTTGGGGTTAAAGTAAGTTTTAGGGGTTATGTTTAAGGATCCAAGGTTAGGGTTATTTTTAGCTGTAGTGTTAGGGTTAGGGATAAGGGGTCCCATTAGCATTAAGCGTCTTCCTTACTGTAGGGTTAAGGGTTAGGCTTAGAGTTAAAGGTTAAGGTTAGGGTCAGTGTTAAGATTTAGGGTGAGGGTTAACCGTTAAGGTAAAGGTTAAGCGTTAGGGTTAGGGATTAGTGATTAGGGTTTTTGGTTAGTGTTAGGGTTAGCGGTTACGAGTTAGTGTTTTATGAAGGGGTATGGTTAGAATTAGGATTGGGGTTAGAGTTAGGGTGAGGTGTAGGGGTTAGGTTTTGGGTTAGTTTTAGGGTAAAAGGATAGGATTAGGGTTACGGGTTGGGCTTAGGTTTAGGGTTAAAGTTTACTGCTAGGGTTAGTGATAGGGTTCAGGGTTAGCTTTAGGGGTTCTGGTTAGGGTTAGGTGTTAGGTTAGTGTCAGGGTTAGGTCTAGTCATGAGGGCAAGGTTTAGGGTTAGCTTTAAGAGCTAGGGTTAGGTTTAATGGTTAGGATTAGGATTAGGGTTAAGGGTTCGGGTAAGGCTTAGGGGTTAGGGTGAAGGGTTAGGGGCAAGGGTTGGGGTTTTTGTTAGGCATGGCGTTGGGGTTAGAAGTAAGGGTTACTGTCAGTGTTAGGGTTGTAGGTAGGGTTACGGTTAGGGTTAGCGGTTTAGAATTAGGGTTAGGGATTAGGTGTCACAGTGATGACTAGGAGATAGGGTTAGAATTATGGGATAGGGGTTGTTCTCAGGAAATGGGTTATGCATTAACGTTAGGATAAGAGGTTAAAGTTAGGCGCACGGTGAGGTTTACGTGTTATGGGGAGAAATAGGAACAGGGTTGGGTGTTATGTTCAGGGTTAGGGTTATCTGTTAAAGGTATTGTTTATGCTTAGCGCACGGGCCCTGTCTGCATTAGGCGGGCGGGGGGAGTTTAGGGGGCTGGGATTGTACCCGGGAACCCACTCTATCATACTCTGGGTATGGGCCCGTGGGTTTCATGCAGGACACAGTGGTAGAGCCTCCTTTCACGCATGGCATGGGAGGATTGCAGGCTTTCTAAACTCTAAGGAAGCAAGAAGTCTGAGAATTAGATTTAGGGTTAGTATTATGGTTAGGGTTAAGGATGAAGTTTAGTGTTAAGGTGAGGGCTTAGGGTTATGGAATAGAGTTAGGGTTAAAGGTTACTCTTAGGTTTAACAGTTACACTTTGGTTTAGGGTTGAGGTTTAAGGTTAGGGTTAAGATGAGGGTTTAGGGTTTGGTACAGGGTTAGGGTTAAATCTTAGGTTTAGGGTTGAAGATTAGAATTAGGGTTAGGATTAAAGGTTAGCGTGAGAGTTAACGCTTAGGGTTAAGCTTAAGAGTTAGGGTTTAGTGTTAGGGTTAGGGTTAGCGTTAGCTTTAGGGTTAGAGTTATGTGCTATGTTTTGTGTTACAGGTTAGGGTTAGGTTTACTGGTCACGGTTAGGGTTACGTTTAGGGGGTAACATTAGGGTTAGGGTTAGGGTTAAGGGATAGGATTAGGGTTAAGTGTTGGGCTTAGGGTTAGGGTTTAGTGTTAGGTTTATCATTAAGGATTAGGGTTAGAATCAGGGTTAAATGCTTTGGTGCGGGTAATGGTTAGGGTCAGGGTTAAGGTTCACAGATAGGGTTAGTGTTAAGGGTTACGGGTAGGTTTAGGGTTCAGGGTTAGTGTTAGCATTAGGGCTTAAGGTTAGGATTAGGCGGTAGGTTAGATTTAGGGTTAGATCTAGGCGTTACGGTAAGGGCTAGCGTTAGGGTTAAGAGATAGGGTTACGTTTAATGCTTAGGATTAGGGTTAGGATTTGGGGTTAAAGTAAGTGTTAGGGGTTAGGTGTAAGGATCAAAGGTTAGGGTTATTTTTAGCTGTAGTGTTAGGGTTAGGGATAAGGGATCCCATTAGCATTAAGGGTCTTCCTTACTGTAGGGTTAAGGGTTAGGCTTAGAGTTAAAGGTTAAGGTTAGGGTCAGTGTTAAGATTTAGGGTGAGGGTTAACGGTTAGGGTAAAGGTTAAGCGTTAGGGTTAGGGATTAGTGATTAGGGTTTTTGGTTAGTGTTAGGGTTAGCGGTTAGGAGTCAGTGTTTTATGAAGGGGTATGGTTAGAATTAGGATTGGGGTTAGAGTTAGGGTGAGGTATAGGGGTTAGGTTTAGGGGTTAGTTTTAGGGTAAAAGGATAGGATTAGGGTTACGGGTTGGGCTTAGGTTTAGGTTTAAAGTTTACTGCCAGGGTTAGGGATAGGGTTCAGCGTTAGCTTTAGGGGTTCTGGTTAGGGTTAGGTGTTAGGTTAGTGTCAGGGTTAGGTCTAGTCATGAGGGTAAGGTTTAGGGTTAGCTTTAAGAGCTAGGGTTAGGTTTAATGGTTAGGATTAGGATTAGGGTTAATGGTTAGGGTAAGGCTTAGGGGTTAGGGTGAAGGGTTAGGGTCAAGGGTTAGGGTTTTTGTTAGGCATAGCGTTGGGTTTAGAAGTAAGGGTTACTGTCAGTGTTAGGGTTGTAGGTAGGGTTACGGTTAGGTTTAGCGGTTTAGAATTAGGATTAGGGATTAGGTGTCACAGTGATGACTAGGAGATAGGGTTAGAAATATGGGATAGGGGTTGTTCTCAGGAAATGGGTTATGCATTATCGTTAGGATAAGAGGATAAAGTTAGGCGCACGGTGAGGTTTACGTGTTAAGGGGAGAAATAGGAACAGGGTTGGGTGTTATGTTCAGGGTTAGGGTTATCTGTTAAAGGTATTGTTTATGCTTAGCGCACGGGCCCTGTCTGCATTAGGCGGGCGGGGGGAGTTTAGGGGGCTGGGATTGTACCCGGGAACCCACTCTATCATACTCTGGGTATGGGCCCGTGGGTTTCATGCAGGACACAGTGGTAGAGCCTCCTTTCACGCATGGCATGGGAGGATTGCAGGCTTTCTAAACTCTAAGAAAGCAAGAAGTCTGAGAATTAGATTTAGGGTTAGGATTCTGGTTAGGGTTAAGGATGAAGTTAAGTGTTAGTGTGAGCGCTTAGGGTTAGGGATTAGGGTTAGGGTTAAAGGTTACTCTTAGGTTTAACGGTTACACTTTGGTTTAGGGTTGAGGTTTACGGTTAGCGTTAAGATGAGGGGTTAGGGTTTGGTACAGGATTAGGGTTAAGTGTTAGGTTTAGGGTTGAAGATTAGGATTAGGGTTAGGATTAAAGGTTAGCGTGAGAGTTAACGCTTAGGGTTAAGGTTAAGTGTTAGGGTTTAGGGTTAGGGTTAGGGTTAGTTTTAGGGTTAGAGTTATGTGCTATGCTTTGTGTTAGAGGTTAGGGTTAGGTTTACTGGTCACGGTTAGGGTTACGTTTAGGGGTTAGCATTAGGGTTAGGGTTAGGGTTAGGGTTAGTTTTAGGGTTAGAGTTATGTGCTATGGTTTGTGTTAGAGGTTAGGGTTAGGTTTACTGGTCACGGTTAGGGTTACGTTTAGGGGGTAGCATTAGGGTTAGGGTTAGGTTTAGGGATAAGGGATAGGATTAGGTTTAAGTGTTGGGCTTAGGGTTAGGGTTTATTGTTAAGGTTAGCATTAAATATTAGGGTTAGGGTCAGGGTTAAATGCTTGGTTGCGGGTAATGGTTAGGGTCAGGGTTAAGGTTCACGGATAGGGTTAGTGTTAAGGGTTATGGGTAGGTTTAGGGTTCAGGGTTAGTGTTAGCATTAGGGCTTAAGGTTAGGATTAGGCGGTAGGTTAGATTTAGGGTAAGATCTAGGCGTTAGGGTAAGGGCTAGCGTTAGAGTTAAGAGATAGGGTTAGGTTTAATGCTTAGGATTAGGGTTAGGGTTTGGGGTTAAAGTAAGTGTTAGGGGTTAAGTGTAAGGATCCAAGGTTAGGGTTATTTTTAGCTGTAGTGTTAGGGTTAGGGATAAGGGATCCCATTAGCATTAAGGTTTTTCTTCCTGTAGGGTTAAGGGTTAGGCTTAGAGTTAAAGGTTAAGGTTAGGGTCAGGGTTAAGATTTAGGGTGAGGGTTAACGGTTAAGGTAAAGGTTAAGCGTTAGGGTTAGGGATTAGTGATTAGGGTTTTTGGTTAGTGTTAG
The DNA here is from genome assembly GCF_041146395.1 of Eulemur rufifrons. Lineage (NCBI taxonomy): Eukaryota > Metazoa > Chordata > Mammalia > Primates > Lemuridae > Eulemur > Eulemur rufifrons. Next base: position 3,984,523 of record NC_091001.1, read on the forward strand.
GGTTAGTGGTTAGGAGTTAGTGTTTTATGAAGGGGTATGGTTAGAATTAGGATTGGGGTTAGAGTTAGGGTGAGGTATAGGGGTTAGGTTTAGGGGTTAGTTTTAGGGTAAAAGGATAGGATTAGGGTTACGGGTTGGGCTTAGGTTTAGGGTTAAAGTTTACTGCTGGAGTTAGGGATAGTGTTCAGCGTTAGCTTTAGGGGTTCTGGTTAGGGTTAGGTGTTAGGTTAGTGTCAGGGTTACGTCTAGTCGTGAGGGTAAGGTTTAGGGTTAGCTTTAAGAGCTAGGGTTAGGTTTAATGGTTAGGATTAGGACTAGGGTTAAGGGTTAGGGTAAGGCTTAGGAGTTAGGGTGAAGGGTTAGGGTCAAGGGTTAGGGTTTTTGTTAGGCATAGCGTTGGGTTTAGAAGTAAAGGTTACTGTCAGTGTTAGGGTTGTAGGTAGGGTTACGGTTAGGGTTAGCGGTTTAGAATTAGGGTTAGGGATTAGGTGTCACAGTGATGACTAGGAGATAGGGTTAGAATTATGGGATAGGGGTTGTTCTCAGGAAATGGGTTATGCATTAACGTTAGGATAAGAGGTTAAAGTTAGGCGCACGGTGAGGTTTACGTGTTAAGGGGAGAAATAGGAACAGGGTTGGGTGTTATGTTCAGGGTTAGGGTTATCTGTTAAAGGTATTGCTTATGCTTAGCGCACGGGCCCTGTCTGCATTAGGTGGGCGGGGGGAGTTTAGGGGGCTGGGATTGTACCCGGGAACCCACTCTATCATACTCTGGGTATGGGCCCGTGGGTTTCATGCAGGACACAGTGGTAGAGCCTCCTTTCACGCATGGCATGGGAGGATTGCAGGCTTTCTAAACTCTAAGAAAGCAAGAAGTCTGAGAATTCGATTTAGGGTTAGGATTCTGGTTAGGGTTAAGGATGAAGTTTAGTGTTAGGGTGAGGGCTTAGGGTTAGGGAATAGGGTTAGGGTTAAAGGTTACTCTTAGGTTTAACGGTTACACTTTGGTTTAGGGTTGAGGTTTACGGTTAGGGTTAAGATGAGGGGTTAGGGTTTGGTACAGGGTTAGGGTTAAGTGTTAGGTTTAGGGTTGAAGATTAGAATTAGGGTTAGGATTAAAGGTTAGCGTGAGAGTTAACGCTTAGGGTTAAGGTTAAGAGTTAGGGTTTAGGGTTAGGGTTAGGGTTAGTTTTAGGGTTAGAGTTATGTGCTATGGTTTGTGTTAGAGGTTAGGGTTAGGTTTACTGGTCACGGTTAGGGTTACGTTAAGGGGTTATCATTAGGGTTAGGCTTAGGGTTAGGGTTAGTTTTAGGGTTAGAGTTATGTGCTATGGTTTGTGTTAGAGGTTAGGGTTAGGTTTACTGGTCACGGTTAGGGTTACATTTAGGGGGTAGCATTAGGGATAGGGTTAGGGTTAAGGGATAGGATTAGGGTTAAGTGTTGGGCTTAGGGTTAGGGTTTAGTGTTAATTTTAGCATTAAGGATTAGGGTTAGGGTCAGGGTTAAATGCTTGGGTGCCGGTAATGGTTAGGGTCAGGGTTTAGGTTCACGGATAGGGTTAGTGTTAAGGGTTACGGGTAGGTTTAGGGTTCAGGGTTAGTGTTAGCATTAGGGCTTAATGTTAGGATTAGGCGGTAGGTTAGATTTAGGGTTAGATCTAGGCGTTAGGGTAAGGGCTAGCGTTAGGGTTAAGAGATAGGGTTAGGTTTAATGCTTAGGATTAGGGTTAGGGTTTGGGGTTAAAGTAAGTGTTAGGGGTTAGGTTAAGGATCCAAGGTTAGGGTTATTTTTAGCTGTAGTGTTAGGGTTAGGGATAAGGGATCCCATTAGCATTAAGGGTCTTCCTTACTGTAGGGTTAAGGGTTAGGCTTAGAGTTAAAGGTTAAGGTTAGTGTCAGGGTTAAGATTTAGGGTGAGGGTTAACGGTTAGGGTAAAGGTTAAGCGTTAGGTTTAGGGATTAGTGATTAGGGTTTTTGGTTAGGGTTAGGGTTAGGGTTAGTGTTAGGGTTAGCGGTTAGGAGTTAGTGTTTTATGAAGGGGTATGGTTAGAATTAGGATTGGGGTTAGAGTTAGGGTGAGGTATAGGGGTTAGGTTTAGGGGTTAGTTTTAGGGTAAAAGGATAGGATTAGGGTTACGGGTTGGGCTTAGGTTTAGGGTTAAAGTTTACTGCTTGGGTTAGGGATAGGGTTCAGGGTTAGCTTTAGGGGTTCTGGTTAGGGTTACGTGTTAGGTTAGTGTCAGGGTTAGGTCTAGTCGTGAGGGTAAGGTTTAGGGTTAGCTTTAAGAGCTAGGGTTAGGTTTAATGGTTAGGATTAGGATTAGGGTTAAGGGTTAGGGTAAGGCTAGGGGTTAGGGTGAAGGGTTAGGGTCAAGGGTTAGGGTTTTTGTTAGGCATAGCGTTGGGGTTAGAAGTAAGGGTTACTGTCAGTGTTAGGGTTGTAGGTAGGGTTACGGTTAGGGTTAGCGGTTTAGAATTAGGGTTAGGGATTAGGTGTCACAGTGATGACTAGGAGATAGGGTTATAATTATGGGATAGGGGTTGTTCTCAGGAAATGGGTTATGCATTAACGTTAGGATAAGAGGTTAAATTTAGGCGCACGGTGAGGTTTACGTGTTAAGGGGAGAAATAGGAACAGGGATGGGTGTTATGTTCAGGGTTAGGGTTATCTGTTAAAGGTACTGTTTATGCTTAGCACACGGGCCCTATCTGCATTAGGCGGGCGGGGGGAGTTTAGGGGGCTGGGATTGTACCCGGGAACCCACTCTATCATACTCTGGGTATGGGCCCGTGGGTTTCATGCAGGACACAGTGGTAGAGCCTCCTTTCATGCATGGCATGGGAGGATTGCAGGCTTTCTAAACTCTAAGAAAGCAAGAAGTCTGAGAATTAGATTTAGGGTTAGGGTTATGGTTAGGGTTAAGGATGAACTTTAGTGTTAGGGTGAGGGCTTAGGGTTAGGGATTAGGGTTAGGGTTAAAGGTTACTCTTAGGTTTAACGGTTACACTTTGGTTTAGGGTTGAGGATTACGGTTAGGGTTAAGATGAGGGGTTAGGGTTTGGTACAGGGTTACGGTTAAGTGTTAGGTTTAGGGTTGAAAATTAGGATTAGGGTTAGGATTAAAGGTTAGCGTGAGAGTTAACGCTTAGGGTTAAGGTTAAGAGTTAGGGTTTAGGGTTAGTTTTAGGGTTAGAGTTATGTGCTATGGTTTGTGTTAGAGGTTAGGGTTAGGTTTACTGGTCACGGTTAGGGTTACGTTTAGGGGGTAGCATTAGGGTTAGGGTTAGGGTTAAGGGATAGGATTAGGGTTAAGTGTTGGGCTTAGGGTTAGGGTTTAGTGTTAAGGCTACCATTAAGGATTAGGGTTAGGGTCAGGGTTAAATGCTTGGGTGCGGGTAATGTTTAGGGTCAGGGTTTAGGTTCACGGATAGGGTTAGTGTTAAGGGTTACGGGTAGGTTTAGTATTCAGGGTTAGTGTTAGCATAAGGGCTTAAGGTCAGGATTAGGCGGTAGGTTAGATTTAGGGTTACATCTAGGCGTTAGGGTAAGGGCTAGCGTTAGGGTTCAGAGATAGGGTTAGGTTTAATGCTTAGGATTAAGGTTAGGTTTTGGGGTTAAAGTAAGTGTTAGGGGTTAGGTTTAAGGATCCAAGGTTAGGGTTATTTTTAGCTGTAGTGTTAGGGTTAGGGATAAGGGATCCCATTAGCATTAAGGGTCTTCCTTACTCTAGGGTTAAGGGTTAGGCTTAGAGTTAAAGGTTAAGGTTAGTGTCAGGGTTAAGATTTAGGGTGAGGGTTAATGGTTAGTGTAAAGGTTAAGCGTTAGGTTTAGGGATTAGTGATTAGGGTTTTTGGTTAGGGTTAGGGTTAGGGTTAGTGTTAGGGTTAGCGGTTAGGAGTTAGTGTTTTATGAAGGGGTATGGTTAGAATTAGGATTGGGGTTAGAGTTAGGGTGAGGTATAGCGGTTAGGTTTCGGGGTTAGTTTTAGGGTAAAAGGATAGGATTAGGGTTACGGGTTGGGCTTAGGTTTAGGGTTAAAGTTTACTGCTTGGGTTAGGGATAGGGTTCAGGGTTAGCTTTAGGGGTTCTGGTTAGGGTTAGGTGTTAGGTTAGTGTCAGGGTTAGGTCTAGTCGTGAGGGTAAGGTTTAGGGTTAGCTTTAAGAGCTAGGGTTAGGTTTAATGGTTAGGATTAGGATTAGGGTTAAGGGTTAGGGTAAGGCTAGTGGTTAGGGTGAAGGGTTAGGGTCAAGGGTTAGGGTTTTTGTTAGGCATAGCATTGGGGTTAGAAGTAAGGGTTACTGTCAGTGTTAGGGTTGTAGTTAGGGTTACGGTTAGGGTTAGCGGTTTAGAATTAGGGTTAGGGATTAGGTGTCACAGTGATGACTAGGAGATAGGGTTAGAATTATGGGATAGGGGTTGTTCTCAGGAAATGGGTTATGCATTAACGTTAGGATAAGAGGTTAAAGTTAGGCGCACGGTGAGGTTTACGTGTTAAGGGGAGAAATAGGAACAGGGTTGGGTGTTATCTTCAGGGTTAGGGTTATCTGTTAAAGGTATTGTTTATGCTTAGCGCACGGGCCCTATCTGCATTAGGCGGGCGGGGGGAGTTTAGGGGGCTGGGATTGTACCCGGGAACCCACTCTATCATACTCTGGGTATGGGCCCGTGGGTTTCTTGCAGGACACAGTGGTAGAGCCTCCTTTCACGCATGGCATGGGAGGATTGCAGGCTTTCTAAACTCTAAGAAAGCAAGAAGTCTGAGAATTAGATTTAGGGTTAGGATTCTGGTTAGGGTTAAGGATGAAGTTTAGTGTTAGGGTGAGGGCTTAGGGTTAGGGAATAGGGTTAGGGTTAAAGGTTACTCTTAGGTTTAACGGTTACACTTTGGTTTAGGGTTGAGGTTTACGGTTAGGGTTAAGATGAGGGGTTAGGGTTTGGTACAGGGTTAGGGTTAAGTGTTAGGTTATGGTTGAAGATTAGGATTAGGGTTAGGATTAAAGGTTACCGTGAAAGTTAACGCTTAAGGTTAAGGTTAAGAGTTAGGGTTTAGGGTTAGGGTTAGGGTTAGGGTTAGTTTTAGGGTTAGAGTTATGTGCTATGGTTTGTGTTAGAGGTTAGGGTTAGGTTTACTGGTCACGGTTAGGGTTACGTTTAGGGGGTAGCATTAGAGTTAGGGTTAGGGTTAAGGGATAGGATTAGGGTTAAGTGTTGGGCTTAGGGTTAGAGTTTAGTGTTAAGGTTACCATTAAGTATTAGGGTTAGAATCAGGGTTAAATGCTGGGGTGCGGATAATGGTTAGGGTCAGGGTTAAGGTTCACAGATAGGGTTAGTGTTAAGGGTTACGGGTAGGTTTAGGGTTCAGGGTTAGTGTTAGCATTAGGGCTTAAGATTAGGATTAGGCGGTAGGTTAGATTTAAGGTGAGATCTAGGTGTTAGGGTAAGGGCTAGCGTTAGGGTTAAGAGATAGGGTTAGGTTTAATGCTTAGGATTAGGGTTAGGGTTTGGGGTTAAAGTAAGTGTTAGGGGTTAGGTTTAAGGATCCAAGGTTAGGGTTATTTTTAGCTGTAGTGTTAGGGTTAGGGATAAGGGATCCCATTAGCATTAAGGGTCTTCCTTACTGTAGGGTTAAGAGTTAGGCTTAGAGTTAAAGGTTAAAGTTAGGGTCAGGGTTAAGATTTAGGGTGAGGGTTAACGGTTAGGGTAAAGGTTAAGCATTAGGGTTAGGGATTAGTGATTAGGGATTTTGGTTAGTGTTAGGGTTAGCGGTTAGGAGTTAGTGTTTTATGAAGGGGTATGGTTAGAATTAGGATTGGGGTTAGAGTTAGGGTGAGGTATAGGGGTTAGGTTTAGGGGTTAGTTTTAGGGTAAAAGGATAGGATTAGGGTTACGGGTTGGGCTTAGGTTTAGGTTTAAAGTTTACTGCTAGGGTTAGGGATAGGGTTCAGGGTTAGTTTTAGGGGTTCTGGTTAGGGTTAGGTGTTAGGTTAGTGTCAGGGTTAGGTCTAGTCGTGAGGGTAAGGTGTAGGGTTAGCTTTAAGAGCTAGGGTTAGGTTTAATGGTTAGGATTAGGATTAGGGTTAAGGGTTAGGGTAAGGCTTAGGGGTTAGGGTGACGGGTTAGGGTCAAGGGTTAGGGTTTTTGTTAGGCATAGCGTTGGGGTTAGAAGTAAGGGTTACTGTCAGTGTTAGGGTTGTAGGTAGGGTTACGGTTAGGGTTAGCGGTTTAGAATTAGGGTTAGGGATTAGGTGTCACAGTGATGACTAGGAGATAGGGTTAGAATTATGGGATAGGGGTTGTTCTCAGGAAATGGGTTATGCATTAACGTTAGGATAAGAGGTTAAATTTAGGCGCACGGTGAGGTTTACGTGTTAAGGGGAGAAATAGGAACAGGGTTGGGTGTTATGTTCAGGGTTAGGGTTATCTGTTAAAGATATTGTTTATGCTAAGCGCACGGGCCCTGTCTGCATTAGGCGGGCGGGGGGAGTTTAGGGGGCTGGGATTGTACCCGGGAACCCACTCTATCATACTCTGGGTATGGGCCCGTGGGTTTCATGCAGGACACAGTGGTAGAGCCTCCTTTCACGCATGGCATGGGAGGATTGCAAGCTTTCTAAACTCTAAGAAAGCAAGAAGTCTGAGAATTAGATTTAGGGTTAGGATTCTGGTTAGGGTTAAGGATGAAGTTTAGTGTTAGGGTGAGGACTTAGGGTTAGGGATTAGGGTTAGGGTTAAAGGTTACTCTTAGGTTTAACGGTTACACTTTCGTTTAGGGTTGAGGGTTAGGGTTAAGGTGAGGGGTTAGGGTTTGGTACAGGGTTAGGGTTAAGTGTTAGGTTTAGGGTTGAAGATTAGGATTAGGGTTAGGATTAAAGGTTAGCGTGAGAGTTAACGCTTAGGGTTAAGGTTAAGAGTTAGGGTTTAGGGTTAGGGTTAGGGTTAGTTTTAGGGTTAGAGTTATGTGCTATGGTTTGTGTTAGAGGTTATGGTTAGGTTTACTGGTCACGGTTAGGTTTACGTTTAGAGGTTAGCATTAGGGTTAGGGTTAGGGTTAGGGTTAAGGGATAGGATTAGGGTTAAGTGTTGGGCTTAGGGTTAGGGTTTAGTGTTAGGATTAGCATTAAGGATTAGGGTTAGGGTCAGGGTTAAATGTTTGGGTGCGGGTAATGGTTAGGGTCAGGGTTAAGGTTTACGGATAGGGTTAGTGTTAAGGGTTACGGGTAGGTTTAGGGTTCAGGGTTAGTGTTAGCATTAGGGCTTAAAGTTAGGATTAGGCGGTAGGTTAGATTTAGGGTTAGATCTTGGCGTTAGGGTAAGGGCTAGCGTTAGGGTTAAGAGATAGGGTTAGGTTTAATGCTTAGGATTAGGGTTAGGGTTTGGGGTTAAAGTAAGTGTTAGGGGTTAGGTTTAAGGATCCAAGGTTAGGGTTATTTTTAGCTGTAGTGTTAGGGTTAGGGATAAGGGATCCCATTAGCATTAAGGGTCTTCCTTACTGTAGGGTTAAGTGTTAGGCTTAGAGTTAAAGGTTAAGGTTAGGGTCAGTGTTAAGAATTAGAGTGAGGGTTAACGGTTAGGGTAAAGGTTAAGCGTTAGGGTTAGGGATTAGTGATTAGGGTTTTTGGTTAGTGTTAGGGTTAGCGGTTAGGAGTTAGTGTTTTATGAAGGGGTATGGTTAGAATTAGGATTGGGGTTAGAGTTAGGGTGAGGTATAGGGGTTAGGTTTAGGGGTTAGTTTTAGGGTAAAAGGATAGGATTAGGGTTACGGGTTGGGCTTAGGTTTAGGGTTAAAGTTTACGGCTAGGGTTAGGGATAGGGTTCAGGGTTAGCTTTAGGGGTTCTGGTTAGGGTTAGGTGTTAGGTTAGTGTCAGGGTTAGGTCTAGTCGTGAGGGTAAGGTTTAGGGTTAGCTTTAAGAGCTAGGGTTAGGTTTAATGGTTAGGATTAGGATTAGGGTTAAGGGTTAGGGTAAGGCTTAGGGGTTAGGGTGAAGGGTTAGGGTCAAGGGTTGGGTTTTTGTTAGGCATAGCGTTGGGGTTAGAAGTAAGGGTTACTGTCAGTGTTAGGGTTGTAGGTAGGGTTACGGTTAGGGTTAGCGGTTTACAATTATGTGTCACAGTGATGACTAGGAGATAGGGTTAGAATTATGGGATAGGGGTTGTTCTCAGGAAATGGGTTATGCATTAACGTTAGGATAAGAGGTTAAAGTTAGGCGCACGGTGAGGTTTACGTGTTAAGGGGAGAAATAGGAACAGGGTTGGGTGTTGTGTTCAGGGTTAGGCTTATCTGTTAAAGGTATTGTTTATGCTTAGTGCACGGGCCCTGTCTGCATTAGGCGAGCGGGGGGAGTTTAGGGGGCTGGGATTGTACCCGGGAACCCACTCTATCATTCTCTGGGTATGGGCCCATGGGTTTCATGCAGGACACAGTGGTAGAGCCTCCTTTCATGCATGGCATGGGAGGATTGCAGGCTTTCTAAACTCTAAGAAAGCAAGCGAAGTTGGCGGAGTGGCGGTGACTGCTCGGATCTGCGCCCCGGCGAGGAACCGTGGATCCGGACCTGCCACAACGCTAGAGGACCGCTCCCACACAGGAACAGCGGTGTGAATCCACGGAGAATCAGCGTGGGACAAACAGAGCAAGTGAGGTCTCAGGTGAACAGAAATTAAGATCGCGGAACTCTGCGGAAGGCGCGGAACAGACAGTAGCCAGCGGAGCGCAGGCGGCTGCGCCCGCCCCCAGGTGGGGCAGGGGCAGTCTTTAGGAAAAGCGGCTTGCGCTCCTCACTGACCTCCACCCCCAATTGCTTGGAGACCCCCTCGCAAGCCAGAGCAGAATCACCGAGCGAGACGTAGGGCATTGCAGACAGGAGGCTTTTTCAGGAGAATAGCTTGGAACCTGGGAAGTCTCGGCTGAGACAGTCCTTGGCGAGAAGGGACGGACCTGTGCCGGGGGGAGGGGCACGAACAATCCCCGATCAGCGAATTGCGCTGTACCTCTGCGCTACTTTTGTCGGTGTTTCTTCAGCCGGTGGCCCCCGGCGGCTTTGCCCGCCAAACACCCCGGCAGCGGCGGTCCCTGGTCTCTGCCTGCCGGGGAGCCGGTCCCCCTCCGACCCCGGAGCGCTGCGGGCGCCATCTTGAAAGCAAAGGCGGAACCGCTCGGGAGCCATAAGGTGCCCAGCGGCTCTCTCTCCCCGGCGCCCCCCGCTGGTCTCTGGGCCCGCGCCATCTCCGCCGGCCGCACTCGGCGTGAAGGGGCGGAGCTGCGCTAAGACGTAAAATAAACATTGAGTTGCCGCTCCGGAATCAACGGAGCGGGCGTGAAGGGGCGGAGCTGCGCTAAGGCGCAAAAACACAATCATTGAGCCGCTGAACTATATACTTCAGAATTGTGTATCCCTTCGTTTAGTGATGCGCTGTAGTGCTGTGTAGCTCTGTTTTTGTTCTTTTGTGTTTGTGTTTTCGCTGTTTCTGGGTTAGGTCTCTTTGTGTTATTTGTTAGTTTGGTTTTTGTTTTTCGTTTGTTTTGTTTTGTTTTATTTTGCTTCTTTTGTTTTTTTTTTTTGTTGTTGTTGTTTTGTTTTTTCTTTTCTCTTTCCTTTTTTTCCCTCTTCTCTTCTCCTTTTCTTTTCTCTTTCTTTTTCTTCTCCTTCTGTTCTTTCTTTTCACTTCCCTTTTTTTTTTCTTTTTTTCTTTTTTTCTTTTCTTTTCTTTTTTCTTTTTCCTTATTTCTTCTCTCTTTTTGCCTTCTAACTGGAAACCCACGGTGAGCTTGGGAACGGGCCAGGCCCCTGGCTCTGGTACATACCGGAACCTGAGTAGTCACTCCCAACGCCGGCGATCTGCGGGCGCGCAATAGCCATCTTGGGGCCCACAGCCAAGTCACTGCGGAGCAATAGGGTGCCAAGAGGCTCCCTGGACGGCCCCCTCCCCTGGTCCACAGACCTTATATAGGGTCCCCACCCACGTCTAAACATTGACTACTTCTCCAGAAGTGAGAGTGTGGAGCCTGGTCCCTGGGGACATTGGGCCAAGGCAGACTTTTGCCTGTGGGAGTTGCGGCAAATGGGGCGCTGAGCGAGCGAGGGCACCATCCACTCCCCACAGCTAGTATCTTTCCTGCAGATAGAGACAGAAACCACCCCTATAGAGGAAGAACCAAAGGGAAACAAACAAACAAAGAGAATTTTGGTCCACTACTAGTGTGGACCCTACCTGCCCTCTGAAAGACTACAACACAGTGTCCTAACTCACCAAAGCAGTCTTGGATCACTCCAATCCTCTAGGAATGGACCCATCAGAAGCAGTCCCCCAACTGAAATAGAAAAATTTCTAAACAATTCACAACAGTCTTCCCCTCTTGCCAAAGGAAGCAATATACCTAGACTGCTCCACAGCCTAAGAATAGAGCACAGAGAGTGCTGTTAACCAGACTAAATCTATAAGTAAAGATCCAACGATCAATCTAGATGGGAAGGGCCCAGCGAAAAAACACAGGAAGCACAAAGAATCAAACAGAAAGCTCACCCCCAAAGAGAAATACCGGCTCTCAACCATTTGACACAAACCAGACTCAAAACACCAACATGTCACAGGAAGAATTCCAATTATGGATCATAAACAAGCTGAATAATATACAAGAATCAATGGACAGACAACACAAGGAAAATGCAAAAAAAATACAGGATTTGGAGGAAAAATTCACTAAAGAAATTGAAATATTGAAGAAAAACCAAACTGAACTCCTAGAAATGAAGAATTCACTCAGAGAGCTACAAAACACTGTGGAAAGTCTCAAAAGCAGGGTAGATCAAACAGAGGAAAGAATCTCAGAAATTGAAGACAACTCCTTCCAACTAAATAAGTCAGTCACAGAGATAGATCAAAAAAGTAAGAGAAATGATCTGAGTCTTCAAGAAATGTGGGATTATGTGAAGAAACCTAACTTGAGAGTTATTGGCATTCCTGAGGGCGAAGAAGATAATAAGCAAGGGTTGGACAAGCTATTTGAAGACATAATCGAGGAAAATTTTCCAGGCCTTGCCAATACTCTAGACATACAGATTCAAGAAGCTCAAAGGACCCCTGGGAGATTCATAGCAAATAGGAAAACACCACGCCACGTAGTCATCAGGCTGACCAAAATATCCACTAAAGAGTCCCTTCTCCGAGCTGTAAGGAGAAAGAAACAGGTAACTTACAAAGGAAAACCCATCAGAATTACGCCAGATTTCTCAGCTGAAACCTTACAAGCAAGAAGAGGTTGGGGCCCCATTTTCACGCTTCTGAAACAGAATAATGCCCAGCCTAGAATCTTGTACCCAGCTAAGCTAAGTTTTCTATACGAAGGAGAAAACAAGACATTCTCAGATAAACAAAGGTTGAAGGAATTCACCAAGACAAGACCAGCCCTGCAAGAAGTACTCAAAAGAGAGTTACACACGGATCAGCACAAGAAAGATCCACGAATGTAAAACTACTCAAGAGCTAAAGATCAAATTCCAGATACCACAATGGCTCAGGAGAGAAAACATCGCAATGAAGTTCTACCCAACAAGCTGAACAAAAAACCGTCTCACTTATCAGTTTTCTCAATAAATGTGAATGGCTTGAATTCCCCGCTCAAGAGACATAGACTGTCCCAATGGATAAAAAAGCACAAGCCAAGTATCTGCTGTCTCCAAGAAACCCACCTAACGAGCAAAGATGCATTTAGACTGAAAGTAAAAGGATGGAAATCGGTATTTCATGCAAACGGTAACGAAAAGAAAGCTGGTGTGGCAATCTTAATTTCCAATAACTTAGCTTTCAAACCAACAAAAATAATTAAAGACAAAAATGGCTACTACATACTGGTCAAGGGCACAATTCAACAAGAAGCCATGACTATACTCAATATATATGCACCCAACCTAGGTGCACCTAGATTCATAAAGCAAACCCTACTAGATCTGAACCAGATGATAGATAATAATACTGTAATAGCTGGAGACTTTAACACCCCACTGACAGTACAGGACAGATCCTCTAAACAGAAAATAAACAAAGACATAATGGACCTAAATAGAATGCTAGAACAAATGGGCATGGCTGACATCTATAGGACATTCTACCCAAAGTCCACAGAATATACATTCTTCTCATCAGCTCACAGGACATTCTCTAAGATTGACCATGTCCTAGGACATAAATCATGTCTTCAAAAATTCAAAAAAATAGAAATTATACCATGCATCTTCTCAGATCACAGCGGAATAAAAGTAACAATGATCACAAACAGAAACCCTCACTCTTACTCAAAGTCATGGAAGCTAAATAACCTTCTCCTGAATAATTATTCTATAAAAGAAGAAATCAAGATGGAAATCAAAAATTTCTTTGAATTAAATGACAATAGAGATACAACATATCAAAATCTATGGGATGCAGCTAAAGCAGTCCTGAGAGGAAAATTCATATCCATAAATGCCTATATCAAAAAGACAGAAAACATGCAAATAGACAACCTAACGAATAGACTCAAAGAGCTGGAGAAAGAAGAACAGAACGATCCCAAACCCAGCAGAAGGCAAGAAATTACTAAGATCAAATCAGAACTAAATGAAAAGGACAACAAAGAAACTATAAGGGAAATTAATAAAACAAAAAGTTGGTTCTTTGAAAAGATAAACAAAATAGACACACCTCTGGCTAGACTAACCAAGAGCACAAAAGTAAAATCTCTAATAACCTCCATTAGGAACATGAAAGGAGAAATCACAACCGATGCTACAGAGATACAAGATATCATCTATGAATTCTACAAAAATCTTTATGCACACAAACTGGAGAACGTGGAGGAAATGGACAAATTTTTAGAAACACATAGTCTTCCCAGGCTCAACCAGGAAGAAATAGAGTACCTGAACAGACCAATATCAAGAACTGAAATCGAAACAGCAATAAAAAACCTTCCCAAAAAGAAAAGCCCTGGTCCAGATGGGTTCACACCTGAATTTTACCATACATACAAAGAAGAACTGGTGCCCATCCTACATAAACTATTCTCCAATATTGAGAAGGATGGAGTTCTCCCCAACACGTTCTACCAAGCCAATATAACATTAATACCAAAACCTGGAAAGGACACAACAAAAATAGAGAACTACAGACCAATTTCCCTCATGAATATAGATGCAAAAATTTTCAATAAAATACTAGCAAATCGAATCCAAGTACTTATCAAAAAAGTAATCCACCACGACCAAGTGGGCTTCATCCCAGAGATGCAGGGGTGGTTCAACATACGTAAATCTATCAATGTAATTCACCACATAAATAGAAGCAAAAACAAAAATCATATGATACTCTCATTAGATGCAGAAAAAGCATTTGACAAAATTCAACACCCTTTTATGATAAAAACGCTTAACAAAATAGGCATTGATGGAACCTACCTAAAAATGATACAAGCCATATATGACAAACCCACAGCCAACATCATACTGAATGGGAAAAAACTGAAAGCACTCCCACTTAGAACTGGAACCAGACAGGGCTGCCCATTGTCTCCATTACTTTTCAACATAGTATTGGAAGTCCTTGCGAGAGCTATCAGGCAAGAGAGCAGGATCAAGGGAGTCCAAATAGGGAAGGAAGAGATCAAACTCTCACTTTTTGCTGATGATATGATGTTATATCTGGAAAACCCCCAGGATTCAACCAAGAGACTCCTGGAATTGATTAACGAATACAGCAAAGTCTCAGGCTACAAAATTAATATACACAAATCAGAGGCATTTATATATGCCAATAACAGTCAATCGGAAAACCAAATTAAAGACTCAATACCCTTCAAAATAGCAACAAAGAAAATAAAATATCTAGGTATATATCTAACTAAAGAGGTAAAGGACCTCTATAAGGAAAACTATGAAACACTCAGAAAAGAAATAGCAGAACTTGCAAATAGATGGAAAAATATACCATGCTCGTGGATCGGAAGAATCAACATTGTTAAAATGTCTATACTACCCAAAGTGATCTACAAATTCAATGCAATCCCTATTAAATTACCAACATCATTCTTTACAGACATAGAGAAAATAATTATACACTTTGTATGGAATCAAAGAAGACCCCGTATAGCAAAAGCAATTTTAAGCAATAAAAACAAAATGGGAGGTATTAATTTGCCAGACCTCAAACTATACTACAAGGCCGTGGTTCTTAAAACAGCCTGGTATTGGCACAAGTGCAGGGACACAGACCAGTGGAACACAACAGAAAATCCAAATATAGAACCATCCTCATATAGTCACCTAATTTTTGACAAAGCGGGAAAGAATATACTCTGGGGACAAGAATCCCTATTCAACAAATGGTGCTGGGAGAATTGGTTAGCCACTTGCAGAAGACTGAAACAGGACCCACAGCTTTCACCTCTCACAAAAATCAAATCACGGTGGATAACAGACTTAAACCTTAGGCGTGATACAATCAGAATTCTAGAAGAAAATGTAGGAAAGACTCTTACAGACATTGGCCTAGGCAAAGAATTTATGAAGAAGACCCCCAAGGCAATCACAGCAGCAACAAAAATAAATGAATGGGACATGATTAAATTAAAAAGCTTCTGCACAGCCAAAGAAACAGTCCAGAGAATAAACAGACCACCTACAGAATGGGAAAAAATTTTTGCATACTACACATCAGATAAAGGACTGATAACAAGAATCTATTTAGAACTCAGGAAAATCAGCAAGAAAAAATCAAGCAACCCTATCAAAAAGTGGGCAAAGGACATGAATAGAAATTTTTCAAAAGAAGATATAAAAATGGCTAACAAACATATGAAAAAGTGTTCAACATCTCTAATCATCAGGGAAATGCAAATCAAAACCACAATGAGATATCACTTAACCCCAGTGAGAATGGCCTTTATCAAAAAAACCCAAAACAACACATGTTGGCGTGGGTGTGGAGAGACAGGAACACTAATTCACTGCTGGTGGGACTGCAAACTAGTGCAACCCCTGTGGAAAGCATTATGGAGGTATCTTAAACAGATTCAAGTAGACCTGCCATTTGACCCAGCAATCCCATTATTGGGCATATACCCAAAGGAAAAAAGGTCATTCTGTAACAAAGGCAAGTGTACCCAAATGTTTATAGCAGCACAATTCACAATAGCAAAGATGTGGAAACAACCCAAATGCCCATCAATACATGATTGGATTAGTAAACTGTGGTATATGTATACCATGGAATATTACTCAGCTATAAGGAATGATGAAGATATGACATCTCTATGGTTCTCCTGGAGAGAGTTGGAACCCATTATATTAAGTGAAGTATCCCAAGAATGGAAAAACAAGCATCACATGTACTCACCAGAAAATTGGTTTCCCTGATCATCACCTAAATACAAATCTGGGAATGACACCAATTGGACATCAGACTGAGGTGGGGGGTGGGGGAGGGGATGGGGGTATGCCTACACAATGAGTGCATTGCGCACCGTTTGGGGAGTGGTAACACTTGAAGGTGCTGACTCGGAAAAGGGGGGGTGGGGAAAAAATATGAAACTATTGTTTTTAACTTGCACTGTTCACTTAATAATTTATCATGAATATTTCCCATATTATTTCATATTATTGTACAAGAAATAATGTATACATTATGAGGACATACTGTATATAACAAGATATACTGTTAGACTCTTTGATTCTGTAAAATTAAATTGAAAAAAAAAATAAAAAAAAAAAAAAGAAAGCAAGAAGTCTGAGAATTAGATTTAGGGTTAGGATTATGGTTAGGGTTAAGGATGAAGTTTAGTGTTAGGGTGAGGGCTTAGGGTTAGGGATCACGGTTAGGGTTAAAGGTTACTCTTAGGTTTAACGGTTACACTTTGGTTTAGGGTTGAGGTTTACGGTTAGGGTTAAGATGAGGGGTTAGGGTTTGGTACAGGGTTAGGGTTAAGTGTTAGGTTTAGGGTTGAAGATTAGGATTAGGGTTAGGATTAAAGGTTAGCGTGAGAGTTAACGCTTAGAGTTAAGGTTAAGAGTTAGGGTTTAGGGTTAGGGTTAGGGTTAGGGTTAGTTTTAGGGTTAGAGTTATGTGCTATGGTTTGTGTTAGAGGTTAGGGTTAGGTTTACTGGTCACGGTTAGGGTTACGTTTAGGGGGTAGCATTAGGGTTAGGGTTAGGGTTAAGGGATAGGATTAGGGTTAAGTGTTGGGCTTAGGGTTAGGGTTTAGTGTTAAGGTTAGCATTAAGGATTAGGGTTAGGGTCAGGGTTAAATGCTTGGGTGCGGGTAATGGTTAGGGTCAGGGTTAAGGTTCACGGATAGGGTTAGTGTTAAGGGTTACGGGTAGGTTGAGGGTTCAGGGTTAGTGTTAGCATTAGGGCTTAAGGTTAGGATTAGGCGGTAGGTTAGATTTAGGGTTAGATCTAGGCGTTAGGGTAAGGGCTAGCGTTAGGGTTAAGAGATAGGGTTAGGTTTAATGCTTAGGATTAGGGTTAGGGTTTGGGGTTAAAGTAAGTGTTAGGGGTTAGGTTTAAGGATCCAAGGTTAGGGTTATTTTTAGCTGTAGTGTTAGGGTTAGGGATAAGGGATCCCATTAGCATTAAGGGTCTTCCTTACTGTAGGGTTAAGGGTTAGGCTTAGAGTTAAAGGTTAAGGTTAAGGTCAGTGTTAAGATTTAGGGTGAGGGTTAACGGTTAGGGTAAAGGTTAAGCGTTAGGGTTAGGGATTAGTGATTAGGGTTTTTGGTTAGTGTTAGGGTTAGCGGTTAGGAGTTAGTGTTTTATGAAGGGGTATGGTTAGAATTAGGATTAGGGTTAGAGTTAGAGTGAGGTATAGGGCTTAGGCTTAGGGGTTAGTTTTAGGGTAAAAGGATAGGATTAGGGTTACGGGTTGGGCTTAAGTTTAGGGTTAAAGTTTACTGCTGGGGTTAGGTATAGGGTTCAGGATTAGCTTTAGGGGCTCTGGTTAGGGTTAGGTGTTAGGTTAGTGTCAGGGTTAGGTCTAGTCGTGAGGGTAAGGTTTAGGGTTAGCTTTAACAGCTAGGGTTATGTTTAATGGTTAGGATTAGGATTAGGTTTAAGGGTTAGGGTAAGGCTAGGGGTAAGAGTGAAGGGTTAGGGTCAAGGATTAGGGTTTTTGTTAGGCATAGCGTTGGGGTTAGAAGTAAGGGTTACTGTCAGTGTTAGGGTTGTAGGTAGGGTTACGGTTAGGGTTAGCGGTTTAGAATTAGGGTTAGGGATTAGGTGTCACAGTGATGACTAGGAGATAGGGTTAGAATTATGGGATAGGGGTTGTTCTCAGGAAATGGGTTATGCATTAACGTTAGGATAAGAGGTTAAAGTTAGGCGCACGGTGAGGTTTACGTGTTAAGGGGAGAAATAGGAACAGGGTTGGGTGTTATGTTCAGGGTTAGGGTTATCTGTAAAAGGTATTGTTTATGCTTAGCGCACGTGCCCTGTCTGCATTAGGCGGGCGGGGGGAGTTTAGGGGGCTGGGATTGTACCCGGGAACCCACTCTATCATACTCTGGGTATGGGCCCGTGGGTTTCATGCAGGACACAGTGGTAGAGCCTCCTTTCACGCATGGCATGGGAGGATTGCAGGCTTTATAAACCCTAAGGAAGCGAGAAGTCTGAGAATTAGATTTAGGGTTAGGATTCTGGTTAGGGTTAAGGATGAAGTTTAGTGTTAGGGTGAGGGCTTAGGGTTAGGGATTAGGGTTAGGGTTAAAGTTTACTCTTAGGTTTAACGGTTACACTTTGGTTTAGGGTTGAGGTTTAAGGTTAGGGTTAAGATGAGGGGTTAGGGTTTGGTACAGGGTTAGGGTTAAGTGTTAGGTTTAGGGTTGAAGATTAGGATTAGGGTTAGGATTAAAGGTTAGCGTGAGAGTTAACGCTTAGGGTTAAGGTTAAGAGTTTGGGTTTAGGGTTAGGGTTAGGGTTAGTGTTAGTTTTAGGGTTAGAGTTATGTGCTATGGTTTGTTGTAGATGTTAGGGTTAGGTTTACTGGTCACGGTTAGGGTTACGTTTAGGGGGTAGCATTAGGGTTAGGGTTAGGGTTAAGGGATAGGATTAGGGATAAGTGTTGGGCTTAGGGTTAGGTTTTAGTGTTAGGGTTAGCATTAAGGATTAGGTTTAGGGTCAGGGTTAAATGTTTGGGTCCGGTAAATGGTTAGGGTCAGGGTTAAGGTTCACGGATAGGGTTAGTGTTAAGGGTTACGGGTAGGTTTAGGGTTCAGGGTTAGAGTTAGCATTAGGGTTTAAGGTTAAGATTAGGCGGTAGGTTAGATTTAGGGTTAGATCTAGGCGTTAGGGTAAGGGCTAGCGTTAGGGTTAAGAGATAGGGTTAGGTTTAATGCTTAGGATTAGGGTTAGGGTTTGGGGTTAAAGTAAGTGTTAGGGGTTAGGTTTAAGGATCCAAGGTTAGGGTTATTTTTAGCTGTAGTGTTAGGGTTAGGGATAAGGGATCCCATTAGCATTAAGGGTCTTCCTTACTGTAGGGTTAAGGGTTAGGCTTAGAGTTAAAGGTTAAGGTTAGGGTCAGTGTTAAGATTTAGGGTGAGGGTTAACGGTTAGGGTAAAGGTTAAGCGTTAGGGTTAGGGATTAGTGATAAGGGTTTTTGGTTAGTGTTAGGGTTAGCGGTTAGGAGTTAGTGTTTTATGAAGGGGTATGGTTAGAATTAGGATTGGGGTTAGAGTTAGGGTGAGGTATAGGGGTTAGGTTTAGGGGTTAGTTTTAGGGTAAAAGGATAGGATTAGGGTTACGGGTTGGGCTTAGGTTTAGGGTTAAAGTTTACTGCTAGGGTTAGGGATAGGGTTCAGTGTTAGCTTTAGGGGTTCTGGTTAGGGTTAGGTGTTAGGTTAGTGTCAGGGTTAGGTCTAGTCGTGAGGGTAAGGTTTAGGGTTAGCTTTAAGAGCTAGGGTTAGGTTTAATGGTTAGGATTAGGATTAGGGTTAAGGGTTAGGGTAAGGCTTAGGGGTTAGGGTGAAGGGTTAGGGTCAACGGTTAGGGTTTTTGTTAGGCATAGCGTTGGGGTTAGAAGTAAGGGTTACTGTCAGTGTTAGGGTTGTAGGTAGGGTTACGGTTAGGGTTAGCTGTTTAGAATTAGGTGTCACAGTGATGACTAGGAGATAGGGTTAGAATTATGGGATAGGGGTTGTTCTCAGGAAATGGGTTATGCATTAACGTTAGGATAAGAGGATAAAGTTAGGCGCACGGTGAGGTTTACGTGTTAAGGGGAGAAATAGGAACAGGGTTGGGTGTTATGTTCAGGGTTAGGGTTATCTGTTAAAGGTATTGTTTATGCTTAGCGCACGGGCCCTGTCTGCATTAGGCGGGCGGGGGGAGTTTAGAGGGCAGGGATTGTACCCGGGAACCCACTCTATCATACTCTGGGTATGGGCCCGTGGGTTTCATGCAGGACACAGTGGTAGAGCCTCCTTTCACGCATGGCATGGGAGGATTGCAGGCTTTCTAAACTCTAAGAAAGCAAGAAGTCTGAGAATGAGATTTAGGGTTAGGATTCTGGTTAGGGTTAAGGATGAAGTTTAGTGTTAGGGTGAGGCCTTAGTGTTAGGGATTAGGGTTAGGGTTAAAGGTTACTCTTAGGTTTAACGGTTACACTTTGGTTTAGGGTTGAGGTTTACGGTTAGGGTTAAGATGAGGGGTTAGGGTTTGGTACAGGGTTAGGGTTAAGTGTTAGGTTTAGGGTTGAAGACTAGGATTAGGGTTAGGATTAATGGTTAGCGTGAGAGTTAACGCTTAGGGTTAAGGTTATGAGTT
This sequence comes from Eulemur rufifrons, assembly GCF_041146395.1. Classification (NCBI taxonomy): domain Eukaryota; kingdom Metazoa; phylum Chordata; class Mammalia; order Primates; family Lemuridae; genus Eulemur; species Eulemur rufifrons. The sequence goes on from NC_091001.1 coordinate 4,004,310, forward strand.
AGGGTTTAGGGTTAGTGTTAGGGTTAGTTTTATGGTTAGAGTTATGTGCTATGCTTTGTGTTAGAGGTTAGGGTTAGGTTTACTGGTCACGGTTAGGGTTAGGTTTAGCGGTTAGCATTAGTTTCAGGGTTAGGGTTAAGGGATAGGATTAGGGTTAAGTGTTGGGCTTAGTCTTAGGGCTTAGTGTTAGGGTTATCATTAAGGATTAGGTTAAGGTTAGGGTCAGTGTTAAGATTTAGGGTGAGGGTTAACGGTTAGGGTAAAGGTTAAGCGTTAGGGTTAGGGATTAGTGATTAGGGTTTTTGGTTAGTGTTAGGGTTAGCGGTTAGGAGTTAGTGTTTTATGAAGGGGTATGGTTAGAATTAGGAATGGGTTTAGAGTTAGAGTGAGGTATAGGGGTTAGGTTTAGGGGTTAGTTTTAGGGTAAAAGGATAGGATTAGGGTTACGGGTTGGGCTTAGGTTTAGGGTTAAAGTTTACTGCTAGGGTTAGGGATAGGGTTCAGGGTTAGCTTTAGGGGTTCTGGTTAGGGTTAGGTGTTAGGTTAGTGTCAGGGTTAGGTCTAGTCGTGAGGGTAAGGTTTAGGGTTAGCTTTAAGAGCTAGGGTTAGGTTTAATGGTTAGGATTAGGATTAGGGTTAAGGGTTAGGGTAAGGCTTAGGGGTTAGGGTGAAGGGTTAGGGTTTTTGTTAGGCATAGCGTTGGGGTTAGAAGTAAGGGTTACTGTCAGTGTTAGGGTTGTAGGTAGGGTTACGGTTAGGTTTAGCGGTTTAGAATTAGGGTTAGGGATTAGGTGTCACAGTGATGACTAGGAGATAGGGTTAGAATTATGGGATGAGGTTGTTCTCAGGAAATGGGTTATGCATTAACGTTAGGATAAGAGGTTAAAGTTAGGCGCACGGTGAGGTTTACGTGTTAAGGGGAGAAATAGGAACAGGGTTGGGTGTTATGTTCAGGGTTAGGGTTATCTGTTAAAGGTATTGTTGATGCTTAGCGCACGGGCCCTGTCTGCATTAGGCGGGCGGGGGGAGTTTAGGGGGCTGGGATTGTACCCGGGAACCCACTCTATCATACTCTGGGTATGGGCCCGTGGGTTTCATGCAGGACACAGTGGTAGAACCTCCTTTCACGCATGGCATGGGAGGATTGCAGGCTTTCTATACTCTAATAAAGCAAGAAGTCTGAGAATTAGATTTAGGGTTAGGATTCTGGTTAGGGTTAAGGATGAAGTTTAGTGTTAGGGTGAGGGCTTAGGGTTAGGGAATAGGGTTAGGGTTAAAGGTTACTCTTAGGTTTAACGGTTACACTTTGGTTTATGGTTGAGGTTTATGGTTAGGGTTAAGATGAGGGGTTAGGGTTTGGTACAGGGTTAGGGTTAAGTGTTAGGTTTAGGGTTGAAGATTAGGATTAGGGTTAGCATTAAAGCTTAGCGTGAGAGTTAACGCTTAGGGTTAAGGTTAAGTGTTAGGGTTTAGGGTTAGGTTTAGGGTTAGTTTTAGGGTTAGAGTTATGTGCTATGGTTTGTGTTAGAGGTTAGGGTTAGGTTTACTGGTCACGGTTAGGGTTACGTTTAGGGGTTAGCATTAGGGTTAGGGTTAGGGTTAGGGTTAAGGGATAGGATTAGGGTTAAGTGTTGGGCTTAGGGTTAGGGTTTAGTGTTAAGGTTAGCATTAAGGATTAGGGTTAGGGTCAGGGTTAAATGCTTGGGTGCGGGTAATGGTTAGGGTCAGGGTTAAGGTTCACGGTTAGGGTTAGTGTTAATGGTTACTGGTAGGTTTAGGGTTCAGGGTTAGTGTTAACATTAGGGCTTAAGGTTAGGATTAGGCGGTAGGTTAGATTTAGGGTTAGATCTAGGCGTTAGGGTAAGGGCTAGCGTTAGGGTTAAGAGATAGGGTTAGGTTTAATGCTTAGGATTAGGGTTAGGGTTTGGGGTTAAAGTAAGTGTTAGGGGTTAGGTTTAAGGATCAAAGGTTAGGGTTATTTTTAGCTGTAGTGTTAGGGTTATGGATAAGGGATCCCATTAGCATTAAGGGTCTTCCTTACTGTAGGGTTAAGGGTTAGGCTTAGAGTTAAAGGTTAAGGTTAAGGTCAGTGTTAAGATTTAGGGTGAGGGTTAACGGTTAGGGTAAAGGTTAAGCGTTAGGGTTAGGGATTAGTGATTAGGGTTTTTGGTTAGTGTTAGGGTTAGCGGTTAGGAGTTAGTGTTTTATGAAGGGGTATGGTTAGAATTAGGATTGGGGTTAGAGTTACGGGTGAGGTATGGGGGTTAGGTTTAGTGGTTAGTTTTAGGGTAAAAGGATAGGATTAGGGTTACGGGTTGGGCTTAGGTTTAGGGTTAAAGTTTACTGCTAGGGTTAGGGATAGGGTTCAGGGTTAGCTTTAGGGGTTCTGGTTAGGGTTAGGTGTTAGGTTAGTGTCAGGGTTAGGTCTAGTCGTGAGGGTAAGGTTTAGGGTTAGCTTTAAGAGCTAGGGTTAGGTTTAATGGTTAGGGTTAGGATTAGGGTTAAGGGTTAGGGTAAGGCTTAGGGGTTAGGGTGAAGGGTTAGGGTCAAGGGTTAGGGTTTTTGTTAGGCATAGCGTTGGGGTTAGAAGTAAGGGTTACTGTCAGTGTTAGGGTTGTAGGTAGGGTTACGGTTAGGGTTAGCGGTTTAGAATTAGGGTTAGGGATTAGGTGTCACAGTGATGACTAGGAGATAGGGTTAGAATTATGGGATAGGGGTTGTTCTCAGGAAATGGGTTATGCATTAACGTTAGGATAAGAGGTTGAAGTTAGGCGCACGGTGAGGTTTACGTGTTAAGGGGAGAAATAGGAACAGGGTTGGGTGTTATGTTCAGGGTTAGGGTTATCTGTTAAAGGTATTGTTTATGCTTAGCGCACGGGCCCTGTCTGCATTAGGCGGGCGGGGGGAGTTTAGGGGGCTGGGATTGTACCCGGGAACCCACTCTATCATACTCTGGGTATGGGCCCGTGGGTTTCATGCAGGACACAGTGGTAGAGCCTCCTTTCACGCATGGCATGGGAGGATTGCAGGCTTTCTAAACTCTAAGAAAGCAAGAAGTCTGAGAATTAGATTTAGGGTTAGGATTATGGTTAGGGTTAAGGATGAAGTTTAGTGTTAGGGTGAGGGCTTAGGGTTAGGGATTAGGGTTAAGGTTAAAGGTTACTCTTAGGTTTAACGGTTACACTTTGGTTTAGGGTTGAGGTTTACGGTTAGGGTTAAGATGAGGGGTTAGGGTTTTGGTACAGGGTTAGGGTTAAGTGTTAGGTCTAGGGTTGAAGAAAAGGATTAGGGTTAGGATTAAAGGTTAGCGTGAGAGTTAACGCTTAGGGTTAAGGTTAAGAGTTAGGGTTTAGGGTTAGGGTTAGGGTTAGTTTTAGGGTTAGAATTATGTGCTATGGTTGGTGTTAGAGGTTAGGGTTAGGTTTACTGGTCACGGTTAGGGTTACGTTTAGGGGGTAGCATTAGGGTTAGGGTTAGGGTTAAGGGATAGGATTAGGGTTAAGTGTTGGCCTTAGGGTTAGGCTTTAGTGTTAGGTTTATCATTAAGGATTAGGGTTAGAATCAGGGTTAAATGCTTGGGTGCGGTAATGGTTAGGGTCAGGGTTAAGGTTCACGGATAGGGTTAGTGTTAAGGGTTACGGGTAGGTTTAGGGTTCAGGGTTAGTGTTAGCATTAGGGCTTAAGGTTAGGATTAGGCGGTAGGTTAGATTTAGGGTTAGATCTAGGCGTTAGGGTAAGGGCTAGAGTTAGGGTTAAGAGATAGGGTTAGGTTTAATGCTTAGGATTAGGGTTAGGGTTTGGGGTTAAAGTAAGTGTTAGGGGTTAGGTTTAAGGATCCAAGGTTAGGGTTATTTTTAGCTGTAGTGTTAGGGTTAGGGATAAGGGATCCCATTAGCATTAAGGGTCTTCCTTACTGTAGGGTTAAGGGTTAGGCTTAGAGTTAAAGGTTAAGGTTAGGGTCAGTGTTAAGATTTAGGGTGAGGGTTAACGGTTAGGGTAAAGGTTAAGCATTAGGGTTAGGTATTAGTGATTAGGGTTTTTGGTTAGTGTTAGGGTTAGCGGTTAGGAGTTAGTGTTTTATGAAGGGGTATGGTTAGAATTAGGATTGGGGTTAGAGTTAGGGTGAGGTATAGGGGTTAGGTTTAGGGGTTAGTTTTAGGGTAAAAGGATAGGATTAGGGTTACGGGTTGGGCTTAGGTTTAGGGTTAAAGTTTACTGCTAGGGTTAGGGATAGGGTTCAGGGTTAGCTTTAGGGGTTCTGGTTAGGGTTAGGTGTTAGGTTAGTGTCAGGGTTAGGTCTAGTCGTGAGGGTAAGGTTTAGGGTTAGCTTTAAGAGCTAGGGTTAGGTTTAATGGTTAGGATTAGGATTAGGCTAAGGGTTATGGTAAGGCTTAGGGGTTAGGGTGAAGGGTTAGGGTCAAGGGTTAGGGTTTTTGTTAGGCATAGCGTTGGGGTTAGAAGTAAGGGTTACTGTCAGTGTTAGGGTTGCAGGTAGGGTTACGGTTAGGGTTAGCGGTTTAGAATTAGGGTTAGGGATTAGGTGTCACAGTGATGACTAGGAGATAGGGTTAGAATTATGGGATAGGGGTTGTTCTCAGGAAATGGGTTATGCATTAACGTTAGGATAAGAGGTTAAAGTTAGGCGCACGGTGAGGTTTACGTGTTAAGGGGAGAAATAGGAACAGGGTTGGGTGTTATGTTCAGGGTTAGGGTTATCTCTTAAAGGTATTGTTTATGCTTAGCGCACGGGCCCTGTCTGCATTAGGCAGGCGGGGGGAGTTTAGGGGGCTGGGATTGTACCCGGGAACCCACTCTATCATACTCTGGGTATGGGCCCGTGGGTTTTATGCAGGACACAGTGGTAGAGCCTCCTTTCACGCATGGCATGGGAGGATTGCAGGCTTTCTAAACTCTAAGAAAGCAAGAAGTCTAAGAATTAGATTTAGGGTTAGGATTCTGGTTAGGGTTAAGGATGAAGTTTAGTGTTAGGGTGAGGGCTTAGGGTTAGGGATTAGGGTTAGGGTTAAAAGTTACTCTTAGGTTTAACGGTTACACTTTGGTTTAGGGTTGAGGTTTACGGTTAGGGTTAAGATGAGGGGTTAGGGTTTGGTACAGGGTTAGGGTTAAGTGTTAGGTTTAGGGTTGAAGATTAGGATTGGGGTTAGGATTAAAGTTTAGCGTGAGAGTTAACGCTTAGTGTTAAGATTAAGAGTTAGGGTTTAGGGTTAGGGTTAGGGTTAGGGTTAGTTTTAGGGTTAGAGTTATGTGCTATGATTTGTGTTAGAGGTTAGGGTTAGGTTTACTGGTCACGGTTAGGGTTACGTTTAGGGGGTAGCATTAGGGTTAGGGTTAGGGTTAAGGGATAGGATTAGGGTTAAGTGTTGGCCTTAGGGTTAGGCTTTAGTGTTAGGTTTATCATTAAGGATTAGGATTAGAATCAGGTTTAAATGCTTGGGTGCGGTAATGGTTAGGGTCAGGGTTAAGGTTCACGGATAGGGTTAGTGTTAAGGGTTACGGGTAGGTTTAGGGTTCAGGGTTAGTGTTAGCATTAGGGCTTAAGGTTAGGATTAGGCGGTAGGTTAGATTTAGGGTTAGATCTAGGCGTTACGGTAAGGGCTAGCGTTAGGGTTAAGAGATAGGGTTAGGTTTAATGCTTAGGATTAGGGTTAGGGTTTGGGGTTAAAGTAAGTGTTAGGGGTTAGGTTTAAGGATCCAAGGTTAGGGTTATTTTTAGCTGTAGTGTTAGGGTTAGGGATAAGGGATCCCATTAGCATTAAGGGTCTTCCTTACTGTAGGGTTAAGGGTTAGGCTTAGAGTTAAAGGTTAAGGTTAGGGTCAGTGTTAAGATTTAGGGTGAGGGTTAACGGTTAGGGTAAAGGTTATGCGTTAGGGTTAGGGATTAGTGATTAGGGTTTTTGGTTAGTGTTAGGGTTAGTGGTTAGGAGTTAGTGTTTTATGAAGGGGTATGGTTAGAATTAGGATTGGTATTAATGTTATATTGGCCTGGTAGAACGTGTTGGGGAGAACTCCATCCTTCTCAATATTGGAGAATAGTTTATGTAGGATGGGCACCAGTTCTTCTTTGTATGTATGGTAAAATTCAGGTGTGAACCCATCTGGACCAGGGCTTTTCTTTTTGGGAAGGTTTTTTATTGCTGTTTCGATTTCAGTTCTTGATATTGGTCTGTTCAGGTACTCTATTTCTTCCTGGTTGAGCCTGGGAAGACTATGTGTCTCTAAAAATTTGTCCATTTCCTCCACGTTCTCCAGTTTGTGTGCATAAAGATTTTTGTAGAATTCATAGATGATATCTTGTATCTCTGTAGCATCGGTTGTGATTTCTCCTTTCATGTTCCTAATGGAGGTTATTAGAGATTTTACTTTTGTGCTCTTGGTTAGTCTAGCCAGAGGTGTGTCTATTTTGTTTATCTTTTCAAAGAACCAACTTTTTGTTTTATTAATTTCCCTTATAGTTTCTTTGTTGTCCTTTTCATTTAGTTCTGATTTGATCTTAGTAATTTCTCGCCTTCTGCTGGGTTTGGGATCGTTCTGTTCTTCTTTCTCCAGCTCTTTGAGTCTATTCGTTAGGTTGTCTATTTGCATGTTTTCTGTCTTTTTGATATAGGCATTTATGGATATGAATTTTCCTCTCAGGACTGCTTTAGCTGCATCCCATAGATTTTGATAAGTTGTATCTCCATTGTCATTTAATTCAAAGAAATTTTTGATTTCCATCTTGATTTCTTCTTTTATAGAATAATTATTCAGGAGAAGGTTATTTAGCTTCCATGACTTTGAGTAAGAGTGAGGGTTTCTGTTTGTGATCATTGTTACTTTTATTCCGCTGTGATCTGAGAAGATGCATGGTATAATTTCTATTTTTTTGAATTTTTGAAGACATGATTTATGTCCTAGGACATGGTCAATCTTAGAGAATGTCCCGTGAGCTGATGAGAAGAATGTATATTCTGTGGACTTTGGGTAGAATGTCCTATAGATGTCAGCCATGCCCATTTGTTCTAGCATTCTATTTAGGTCCATTATGTCTTTGTTTATTTTCTGTTTAGAGGATCTGTCCTGTACTGTCAGTGGGGTGTTAAAGTCTCCAGCTATTACAGTATTATTATCTATCATCTGGTTCAGATCTAGTAGGGTTTGCTTTATGAATCTAGGTGCACCTAGGTTGGGTGCATATATATTGAGTATAGTCATGGCTTCTTGTTGAATTGTGCCCTTGACCAGTATGTAGTAGCCATTTTTGTCTTTTATTATTTTTGTTGGTTTGAAAGCTAAGTTATTGGAAATTAAGATTGCCACACCAGCTTTCTTTTCGTTACCGTTTGCTTGAAATACCGATTTCCATCCTTTTACTTTCAGTCTAAATGCATCTTTGCTCGTTAGGTGGGTTTCTTGGAGACAGCAGATACTTGGCTTGTGCTTTTTTATCCATTGGGCCAGTCTATGTCTCTTGAGCGGGGAATTCAAGCCATTCACATTTATTGAGAAAACTGATAAGTGAGACGGTTTTTTGTTCAGCTTGTTGGGTAGAACTTCATTGCAATGTTTTCTAATCATCAGGGAAATGCAAATCAAAACCACAATGAGATATCACTTAACCCCAGTGAGAATGGCCTTTATCAAAAAAAACCCAAAACAACACATGTTGGCGTGGGTGTGGAGAGACAGGAACACTAATACACTGCTGGTGGGACTGCAAACTAGTGCAACCCCTGTGGAAAGCATTATGGAGGTATCTTAAACAGATTCAAGTAGACCTGCCATTTGACCCAGCAATCCCATTACTGGGCATATACCCAAAGGAAAAAAGGTCATTCTGTTACAAAGGCACGTGTACCCAAATGTTTATAGCAGCACAATTCACAATAGCAAAGATGTGGAAACAACCCAAATGCCCATCAATACATGATTGGATTAGTAAACTGTGGTATATGTATACCATGGAATATTACTCAGCTATAAGGAATGATGAAGATACGACATCTCTATGGTTCTCCTGGAGAGAGTTGGAACCCATTATATTAAGTGAAGTATCCCAAGAATGGAAAAACAAGCATCACATGTACTCACCAGAAAATTGGTTTCCCTGATCATCACCTAAATAAAAATCTGGGAATGACACCAATTGGACATCAGACTGAGGTGGGGGTGGGGGAGGGGATGGGGGTATGCCTACACAATGAGTGCATTGCACACCTTTTGGGGAGTGGTAACACTTGAAGGTGCTGACTCGGGAAAGGGGGGGTGGGGAAAAAATATGAAACTATTGTTTTTAACTTGCACTGTTCACTTAATAATTTATCATGAATATTTCCCATATTATTTCAAAAAAAAAAAAAAAACAGAATTAGGATTGGGGTTAGAGTTAGGGTGAGGTATAGGGGTTAGGTTTAGGGGTTAGTTTTAGGGTAAAAGGATAGGATTAGGGTTACGGGTTGGGCTTAGGTTTAGGGTGAAAGTTTACTGCTAGGGTTAGGGATAGGGTTCAGGGTTAGCTTTAGGGTTTCTGGTTAGGGTTAGGTGTTAGGTTAGTGTCAGGGTTAGGTCTAGTCGTGAGGGTAAGGTTTAGGGTTAGCTTTAAGAGCTAGGGTTAGGTTTAATGGTTAGGAGTAGGATTAGGGTTAAGGGTTAGGTTAAGGCTTAGGGGTTAGGGTGAAGGGTTAGGGTCAAGGGTTAGGGTTTTTGTTAGGCATAGCGTTGGGGTTAGAAGTAAGGGTTACTGTCAGTGTTAGGGTTGTAGGTAGGGTTACGGTTAGGGTTAGCGGTTTAGAATTAGGGTTAGGGATTAGGTGTCACAGTGATGACTAGGAGATAGGGTTAGAATTATGGGATAGGGGTTGTTCTCAGGAAATGGGTTATACATTAACGTTAGGATAAGAGGTTAAAGTTAGGCGCACGGTGAGGTTTACGTGTTAAGGGGAGAAATAGGAACAGGGTTGGGTGTTATGTTCAGGGTTAGGGTTATCTGTTAAAGGTATTGTTTATGCTTAGCGCACGGGCCCTGTCTGCATTAGGCGGGCGGGGGGAGTTTAGGGGGCTGGGATTGTACCAGGGAACCCACTCTATCATACTCTGGGTATGGGCCCGTGGGTTTCATGCAGGACACAGTGGTAGAGCCTCCTTTCACGCATGGCATGGGAGGATTGCAGGCTTTCTAAACTCTAAGAAAGCAAGAAGTCTGAGAATTAGATTTAGGGTTAGGATTCTGGTTAGGGTTAAGGATGAAGTTTAGTGTTAGGGTGAGGGCTTAGGGTTAGGGATTAGGGTTAGGGTTAAAGGTTACTCTTAGGTTTAACGGTTACACTTTGGTTTAGGGTTGAGGTTTACGGTTAGGGTTAAGATGAGGGGTTAGGGTTTGGTACAGGGTTAGGGTTAAGTGTTAGGTTTAGGGTTGAAGATTAGGATTAGGGTTAGGATTAAAGGTTAGCGTGAGAGTTAACGCTTAGGGTTAAGGTTAAGAGTTAGGGTTTAGGGTTAGGGTTAGGGTTAGTTTTAGGGTTAGAGTTATGTGCTATGGTTTGTGTTAGAGGTTAGGTTTAGGTTTACTGGTCACGGTTAGGGTTACGTTTAGGGGGTAGCATTAGGGTTAGGGTTAGGGTTAAGGGATAGGATTAGGGTTAAGTGTTGGGCTTAGGGTTAGGGTTTAGTGTTAGGTTTATCATTAAGGATTAGGGTTAGAATCAGGTTTAAATGCTTGGGTGCGGGTAATGGTTAGGGTCAGGGTTAAGGTTCACGGATAGGGTTAGTGTTAAGGGTTACGGGTAGGTTTAGGGTTCAGGGTTACTGTTAGCGTTAGGGCTTAAGGTTAGGATTAGGCGGTAGGTTAGATTTAGGGTTAGATCTAGGCGTTAGGGTAAGGGCTAGCGTTAGGGTTAAGAGATAGGGTTACGTTTAATGCTTAGGATTAGGGTTAGGGTTTGGGGTTAAAGTAAGTGTTAGGGGTTAGGTTTAAGGATCCAAGGTTAGGGTTATTTTTAGGTGTAGTGTTAGGGTTAGGGTTAGGGATAAGGGATCCTATTAGCATTAAGGGTCTTCCTTACTGTAGGGTTAAGGGTTAGGCTTAGAGTTAAAGGTTAAGGTTAGGGTCAGTGTTAAGATTTAGGGTGAGGGTTAACGGTTAGGGTAAAGGTTAAGCGTTAGGGTTAGGGATTAGTGATTAGGGTTTTTGGTTAGTGTTAGGGTTAGCGGTTAGGAGTTAGTGTTTTATGAAGGGGTATGGTTAGAATTAGGATTGGGGTTAGAGTTAGGGTGAGGTATAGGGGTTAGGTTTAGGGGTTAGTTTTAGGGTAAAAGGATAGGATTAGGGTTACGGGTTGGGCTTAGGTTTAAGGTTAAAGTTTACTGCTAGGGTTAGGTATAGGGTTCAGGGTTAGCTTTAGGGGTTCTGGTGAGGGTTAGGTGTTAGATTAGTGTCAGGATTAGGTCTAGTCGTGAGGGTAAGGTTTAGGGTTAGCTTTAAGAGCTAGGGTTAGGTTTAATGGTAAGGATTAGGATTAGGGTTAAGGGTTAGGTTAAGGCTTAGGGGTTAGGGTGAAGGGTTAGGGTCAAGGGTTAGGGTTTTTGTTAGGCATAGCGTTGGGGTTAGAAGTAAGGGTTACTGTCAGTGTTAGGGTTGTAGGTAGGGTTACGGTTAGGGTTAGCGGTTTAGAATTAGGCTTAGGGATTACGTGTCACAGTGATGACTAGGAGATAGGGTTAGAATTATGGGATAGGGGTTGTTCTCAGGAAATGGTTTATGCATTAACGTTAGGATAAGAGGTTAAAGTTAGGCGCACGGTGAGGTTTACGTGTTAAGGGGAGAAATAGGAACAGGGTTGGGTGTTATGTTCAGGGTTAGGGTTATCTGTTAAAGGTATTGTTTATGCTTAGCGCACGAGCCCTGTCTGCATTAGGCGGGCGGGGGGAGTTTAGGGGGCTGGGATTGTACCCGGGAACCCACTCTATCATACTCTGGGTATGGGCCCGTGGGTTTCATGCAGGACACAGTGGTAGAGCCTCCTTTCACGCATGGCGAGGGAGGATTGCAGGCTTTCTAAACTCTAAGGAAGCAAGAAGTCTGAGAATTAGATTTAGGGTTAGGATTCTGGTTAGGGTTAAGGATGAAGTTTAGTGTTAGTGTGAGGGCTAAGGGTTAGGGATTAGGGTTAGGGTTAAAGGTTACTCTTAGGTTTAACGGTTACACTTTGGTTTAGGGTTGAGGTTTACGGTTAGGGTTAAGATGAGGGGTTAGGGTTTGTTACAGGGTTAGGGTTCAGTGTTAGGTTTAGAGTTGAAGATTAGGATTAGGGTTAGGATTAAAGGTTAGCGTGAGAGTTAACGCTTAGGGTTAAGGTTAAGAGTCAGAGTTTAGGGTTAGGGTTAGGGTTAGTTTTAGGGTTAGAGTTATGTGCTATGGTTTGTGTTAGAGGTTAGGGTTAGGTTTACTGGTCACGGTTAGGGTTACGTTTAGGGGTTAGCATTAGGGTTAGGGTTATGGTTACGGTTAAGTGAAAGGATTAGTGTGAAGTGTTGGGCTTAGGGTTAGGGTTTAGTGTTAAGGTTAGCATTAAGGATTAGGGTTAGGGTCAGGGTTAAATGCTTGGGTGCGGGTAATGGTTAGGGTCAGGGTTAAGGTTCACGGATAGGGTTAGTGTTAAGGGTTACGGGTAGGTTTAGGGTTCAGGGTTAGTGTTAGCATTAGGGCTTAAGGTTAGGATTAGGCGTTAGGTTAGATTTAGGGATAGATCTAGGCGTTAGGGTAAGGGCTAGCATTAGGGTTAAGAGATAGGGTTAGGTTTAATGCTTAGGATTAGGGTTAGGGATTGGGGTTAAAGTAAGTGTTAGGGCTTAGGTTTAAGGATCCAAGGTTAGGGTTATTTTTAGCTGTAGTGTTAGGGTTAGGGATTAGGGATCCCATTAGCATTAAGGGTCTTCCTTACTGTAGCGTTAAGGGTTAGGCTTAGAGTTAAAGGTTAAGGTTAGGGTCAGTGTTAAGATTTAGGGTGAGGGTTAACGGTCAGGGTAAAGGTTAAGCGTTAGGGTTAGGGATTAGTGATTAGGGTTTTTGGTTAGTGTTAGGGTTAGCGGTTAGGAGTTAGTGTTTTATGAAGAGGTATGGTTAGAATTAGGATTGGGGTTAGAGTTAGGGTGAGGTATAGGGGTTAGGTTTAGGGGTTAGTTTTAGGGTAAAAGGATAGGATTTGGGTTACGGGTTGGGCTTAGGTTTAGGGTTAAAGTTTACTGCTGGGGTTAGGGATAGGGTTCAGGGTTAGCTTTAGGGGTTCTGGTTAGGGTTAGGTGTTAGGTTAGTGTCAGGGTTAGGTCTAGTCGTGAGGGTAAGGTTTAGGGTTAGCTTTAAGAGCTAGGGTTAGGTTTAATGGTTAGGATTAGGATTAGGGTTAAGGGTTAGGGTAAGGCTTAGGGGTTAGGGTGAAGGGTTAGGGTCAAGTTTTAGGGTTTTAGTTAGGCATAGCGTTGGGGTTAGAAGTAAGGGTTACTGTCAGTGTTAGGGTTGTAGGTAGGGTTACGGTTAGGGTTAGCGGTTTAGAATTAGGGTTAGGGATTAGGTGTCACAGTGATGACTAGGAGATAGGGTTAGAATTATGGGATAGGGGTTGTTCTCAGGAAATGGGTTATGCATTAACGTTAGGATAAGAGGTTAAAGTTAGGCGCACGGTGAGGTTTACGTGTTAAGGGGAGAAATAGGATCAGGGTTGGGTGTTATGTTCAGGGTTAGGGTTATCTGTTAAAGGTATTGTTTATGCTTAGCGCACGGGCCCTGTCTGCATTAGGCGGGCGGGGGGAGTTTAGGGGGCTGGGATTGTACCCGGGAACCCACTCTATCATACTCTGGGTATGAGCCCGTGGGTTTCATGCAGGACACAGTGGTAGAGCCTCCTTTCACGCATGGCATGGGAGGATTGCAGACTTTCTAAACTCTAAGGAAGCAAGAAGTATGAGAATTAGATTTAGGGTTAGGATTCTGGTTAGGGTTAAGGATGAAGTTTAGTGTTAGGGTGAGGGCTTAGGGTTAGGGATTAGGGTTAGGGTTAAAGGTTACTCTTAGGTTTAACGGTTACACTTTGGTTTAGGGTTGAGGTTTACGGTTAGGGTTAAGATGAGCGGTTAGGGTTTGGTACAGGGTTAGGGTTAAGTGTTAGGTTTAGGGTTGAAGACTAGGATTCGGGTTAGGATTAAAGGTTAGCGTGAGAGTTAACGCTTAGGGTTAAGGTTAAGAGTTAGGTTTTAGGGTTAGTGTTAGCGTTAGGGTTAGTTTTAGGGTTAGAGTTGTGTGATATGGTTTGTGTTAGAGGTTAGGGTTAGGTTTACTGGTCACGGTTAGGGTTACGTTTAGGGGTTAGCATTAGGGTTAGGGTTAGGGTTAAGGGATAGGATTAGGGTTAAGTGTTGGGCTTAGGGTTAGGGTTTAGGGTTAAGGTTATCATTAAGGATTAGGGTTAGGGTCACGGTTAAATGCTTGGGTGCGTGTAATGGTTAGGGTCAGGGTTTAGGTTCACGGATAGGGTTAGTGTTAAGGGTTACGGGTAGGTTTAGGGTTCAGGGTTAGTGTTAGCATTAGGGCTTAAGGTTAGGATTAGGCGGTAGGTTAGATTTAGGGTTAGATCTAGGCGTTAGGGTAAGGGCTAGTGTTAGGGTTAAGAGATAGGGTTAGGTTTAATGCTTAGGATTAGGGTTAGGGATAGGATTAGGGATAAGGGATCCCATGAGCATTAAGGGTCTTCCTTACTGTAGGGTTAAGGGTTAGGCTTAGAGTTAAAGGTTAAGGTTAGGGTCAGTGTTAAGATTTAGGGTGAGGGTTAACGGTTAGGGTAAAGGTTAAGCGTTAGGATTAGGGATTAGTGATTAGGGTTTTTGGTTAGTGTTAGGGTTAGCGGTTAGGAGTTAGCGTTTTATGAAGGGGTATGGTTAGAATTAGGATTGGGGTTAGAGTTAGGGTGAGGTATAGGGGTTAGGTTTAGGGGTTAGTTTTAGGGTAAAAGGATAGGATTAGGGTTACGGGTTGGGCTTAGGTTTAGGGTTAAAGTTTACTGCTAGGGTTAGGGATAGGGTTCAGAGTTAGCTTTAGGGGTTCTGGTTAGGGTTAGGTGTTAGGTTAGTGTCAGGGTTAGGTCTAGTCGTGAGGGTAAGGTTTAGGGTTAGCTTTAAGAGCTAGGGTTAGGTTTAATGGTTAGGATTAGGATTAGGGTTAAGGGTTAGGGTAAGGCTTAGGGGTTAGGGTGAAGGGTTAGGGTCAAGGGTTAGGGTTTTTGTTAGGCATAGCGTTGGGGTTAGAAATAAGGGTTACTGTCAGTGTTAGGGTTGTAGGTAGGGTTACGGTTAGGGTTAGCGGTTTAGAATTAGGGTTAGGGATTAGGTGTCACAGTGATGACTAGGAGATAGGGTTAGAATTATGGGATAGGGGTTGTTCTCAGGGAATGGGTTATGCATTAACGTTAGGATAAGAGGATAAAGTTAGGCGCACGGTGAGGTTTACGTGTTAAGGGGAGAAATAGGAACAGGGTTGGGTGTTATGTTCAGGGTTAGAGTTATCTGTTAAAGGTATTGTTTATGCTTAGCGCACGGGCCCTGTCTGCATTAGGCGGGCGGGGGGAGTTTAGGGGGCTCGGATTGTACCCGGGAACCCACTCTATCATACTCTGGGTATGGGCTCGTGGGTTTCATGCAGAACACAGTGGTAGAGCCTCCTTTCACGCATGGCATGGGAGGATTGCAGGCTCTCTAAACTCTAAGGAAGCAAGAAGTCTGAGAATGAGATTTAGGGTTAGGATTATGGTTAGGGTTAAGGATGAAGTTTAGTGTTAGGGTGAGGGCTTAGGGTTAGGGATTAGGGTTAGGGTTAAAGGTTACTCTTAGGTTTAACGGTTACACTTTGGTTTAGGGTTGAGGTCTACGGTTAAGGTTAAGATGAGGGGTTAGGGTTTGGTACAGGGTTAGGGTTAAGTGTTAGGTTTAGGGTTGAAGATTAGGATTAGGGTTAGGATTAAAGGTTAGCGTGAGAGTTAACGCTTAGTGTTAAGGTTAAGAGTTAGGGTTTAGGGTTAGGGTTAGGGTTAGGGTTAGTTTTAGGTTTAGAGTTATGTGCTATGGTTTGTGTTAGAGGTTAGGGTTAGGTTTACTGGTCACAGTTAGGGTTACGTTTAGGGGGTGGCATTAGGGTTAGGGTTAGGCTTAAGGGATAGGATTAGGGTTAGGGTTAGGGTTAGGGATACTTTTAGGGTTAGAGTTATGTGCTATGGTTTGTGTTAGAGGTTAGGGTTAGGTTTACTGGTCACGGTTAGAGTAACGTTTAGGGGGTAGCATTAGGGTTAGGGTTAGGGCTAAGGGATAGGATTAGGGTTAAGTGCTGGCCTTAGGGTTAGGTTTTAGTGTTAGGTTTATCATTAAGGATTAGTGTTAGAATCAGGGTTAAATGCTTGGGTGCGGGTAATGGTTAGGGTCAGGGTTAAGGTTCACATATAGCGTTAGTGTTAAGGGTTACGGGTAGGTTTAGGGTTCAGGGTTAGTGTTAGCATTAGGGCTTAAGGTTAGGATTAGGCGGTAGGTTAGATTTAGGGTTAGATCTAGGCGTTAGGGTAAGGGCTAGCGTTAGGGTTAAGAGATAGGGTTAGGTTTAATGCTTAGGATTAGGGTTAGGGTTTGGGGTTAAAGTAAGTGTTAGGGGTTAGGTTTAAGGATCCAAGGTTAGGGTTATTTTTAGCTGTAGTGTTAGGGTTAGGGATAAGGGATCCCATTAGCATTAAGGGTCTTCCTTACTGTAGGGTTAGGGTTAGGCTTAGAGTTAAAGGTTAAGGTTAGGGTCAGAGTTAAGATTTAGGGTGAGGGTTAACGGTTAGGGTAAAGGGTAAGCGTTAGGGTTAGGGATTAGTGATTAGGGTTTTTGGTTAGTGTTAGGGTTAGTGGTTAGGAGTTAGTGTTTTATGAAGGGGTATGGTTAGAATTAGGATTGGGGTTAGAGTTAGGGTGAGGTATAGGGGTTAGGTTTAGGGGTTAGTTTTAGGGTAAAAGGATAGGATTAGGGTTACGGGTTGGGCTTAGGTTTAGGGTTAAAGTTTACTGCTAGGGTTAGGGATAGGGTTCAGGGTTAGCTTTAGGGGTTCTGGTTAGGGTTAGGTGTTAGGTTAGTGTCAGGGTTAGGTCTAGTCGTGAGGGTAAGGTTTAGGGTAAGCTTTAAGAGCTAGGGTTAGGTTTAATGGTTAGGATTAGGATTAGGGTTAAGGGTTAGGGTAAGGCTTAGGGGTTAGGGTCAAGGGATAGGGTCAAGGGTTAGGGTTTTTGTTAGGCATAGCGTTGGGGTTAGAAGTAAGGGTTACTGTCAGTTTTAGGGTTGTAGGTAGGGTTACGGTTAGGGTTAGCGGTTTAGAATTAGGGTTAGGGATTAGGTGTCACAGTGATGACTAGGAGATAGGGTTAGAATTATGGGATAGGGGTTGTTCTCAGGAAATGGGTTATGCATTAACGTTAGGATAAGAGGTTAAAGTTAGGCGCACGGTGAGGTTTACGTGTTAAGGGGAGAAATAGGAACAGGGTTGGGTGTTATGTTCAGGGTTAGGGTTATCTGTTAAAGGTATTGTTTATGCTTAGCGCACGGGCCCTGTCTGCATTAGGCGGGCGGGGGGAGTTTAGGGGGCTGGGATTGTACCCGGGAACCCACTCTATCATACTCTGGGTATGGGCCCATGGGTTTCATGCAGGACACAGTGGTAGAGCCTCCTTTCACGCATGGCATGGGAGGATTGCAGGCTTTCTAAACTCTAAGAAAGCAAGAAGTCTGAGAATTAGATTTAGGGTTAGGATTCTGGTTAGGGTTAAGGATGAAGTTTAGTGTTAGGGTGAGGGCTTAGGGTTAGGGATTACGGTTAGGGTTAGAGGTTACTCTTAGGTTTAACGGTTACACTTTGGTTAGGGTTAGGGTTAGGGTTAGGGCTTAGGGTTAGGGTTAAAGGTTACTCTTAGGTTTAACGGTTACACTTTGGTTTAGGGTTGAGGTTTACGGTTAGGGTTAAGATGAGGGGTTAGGGTTTGGTACAGGGTTAGGGTTAAGTGTTCGGTTTAGGGTTGAAGATTAGGATTCGGGTTAGGATTAAAGGTTAGCGTGAGAATTAACGCTTAGGGTTAAGGTTAAGAGTTAGGGTTTAGGGTTAGGGTTAGGGTTAGTTTTAGGGTTAGAGTTATGTGCTATGGTTTGTGTTAGAGGTTAGGGTTAGGTTTACTGGTCACGGTTAGGTTTACGTTTAGGGGGTAGAATTAGGGTTAGGGTTAGGGTTAGGGTTAAGGGATAGGATTAAGGTTAAGTGTTGGGCTTAGGGTTAGGGTTTTGTGTTAACGTTAGCATTAATGATTAGGGTTAGGGTCAGGGTTAAATGCTTGGGTGCGGGTAATGGTTAGGGTCAGTGTTAAGGTTCACGGATAGGGTTAGTGTTAAGGGTTACGGGTAGGTTTAGGGTTCAGGGTAAGGGTTAGGGTTAGGGCTTAAGGTTAGGATTAGGCGGTAGGTTAGATTTAGGGTTAGATCTAGATGTTAGGGTAAGGGCTAGCGTTAGGGTTAAGAGATAGGGTTCGGTTTAATGCTTAGGATTAGGGTTAGGTTTTGGGGTTAAAGTAAGTGTTAGGGGTTAGGTTTAAGGATCCAAGGTGAGGGTTATTTTTAGCTGTAGTGTTAGGGTTAGGGATAAGGGATCCCATTAGCATTAAGGGTCTTCCTTACTGTAGGGTTAAGGGTTAGGCTTAGAGTTAAAGGTTAAGGTTAAGGTCAGTGTTAAGATTTAGGGTGAGGGTTAACGGTTAGGGTAAAGGTTAAGCGTTAGGGTTAGGGATTAGTGATTAGGGTTTTTGGTTAGTGTTAGGGTTAGCGGTTAGGAGTTAGTGTTTTATGAAGGGGTATGGTTAAAATTAGGATTGGGATTAGAGTTAGGGTGAGGTATAGGGGTTAGGTTTAGGGGTTAGTTTTAGGGTAAAAGGATAGGATTAGGGTTACGGGTTGGGCTTAGGTTTAGGGTTAAAGTTTCCTGCTGGATTTAGGGATAGGGTTCAGGGTTAGCTTTAGGGGTTCTGTTTAGGGTAAGGTGGTAGGTTAGTGTCAGGGTTAGGTCTAGTCGTGAGGGTAAGGTTTAGGGTTAGCTTTAAGAGCTAGGGTTAGGTTTAATGGTTAGGATTAGGATTAGGGTTAAGGGTTAGGGTAAGGCTTAGGGGTTAGGGTGAAGGTTTAGGGTCAAGGGTTAGGGTTTTTGTTAGGCATAGCGTTGGGGTTAGAAGTAAGGGTTACTGTCAGTGTTAGGGTTGTAGGTAGGGTTACGGTTAGGGTTAGCGGTTTAGAATTAGGGTTAGGGATTAGGTGTCACAGTGATGACTAGGAGATAGGGTTAGAATTATGGGATGGGGTTGTTCTCAGGAAATGGGTTATGCATTAACGTTAGGATAAGAGGTTAAAGTTAGGCGCACGGTGAGGTTTACGTGTTAAGGGGAGAAATAGGAACAGGGTTGGGTGTTATGTTCAGGGTTAGGGTTATCTGTTAAAGGTATTGTTTATGCTTAGCGCACGGGCCCTGTCTGCATTAGGCGGGCGGGGGGAGTTTAGGGGGCTGGGATTGTACCCGGGAACCCACTCTATCATACTCTGGGTATGGGCCCATGGGTTTCATGCAGGACACAGTGGTAGAGCCTCCTTTCACGCATGGCATGGGAGGATTGCAGGCTTTCTAAACTCTAAGAAAGCAAGAAGTCTGAGAATTAGATTTAGGGTTAGGATTATGGTTAGGGTTAAGGATGAAGTTTAGTGTTAGGGTGAGGGCTTAGGGTTAGGGATTAGGGTTAGGGTTAAAGGTTACTCTTAGGTTTAACGGTTACACTTTGGTTTAGGGTTGAGGTTTACGGTTAGGGTTAAGATGAGGGGTTAGGGTTTGGTACAGGGTTAGGGTTAAGTGTTAGGTTTAGGGTTGAAGATTAGGATTAGGGTTAGGATTAAAGGTTAGCGTGAGAGTTAACGCTTAGGGTTAAGGTTAAGAGTTAGGGTTTAGTGTTATGGTTAGGGTTAGTTTTAGGGTTAGAGTTATGTGCTATGGTTTGTGTTAGAGGTTAGGGTTAGGTTTACTGGTCACGGTTAGGGTTAGGTTTAGGGGTTAGCATTAGGGTTATGGTTAGGCTTATGGTTAAGGGATAGGATTAGGGTTAAGTGTTGGGCTTAGGGTTAGGGTTTTGTGTTAAGGTTAGCATTAAGGATTAGGGTTAGAATCAGGGTTAAATGCTTGGGTGCGGGTAATTGTTAGGGTCAGGGTTAAGGTTGACAGATAGGGTTAGTGTTAAGGGTTACGGGTAGGTTTAGGGTTCAGGGTTTGTGTTAGCATTAGGGCTTAAGGTTAGGATTAGGCGGTAGGTTAGATTTAGGGTTAGATCTAGGCGTTAGGGTAAGGGCTAGCGTTAGGGTTAAGAGATAGGGTTAGGTTTAATGCTTAGGATTAGGGTTAGGGTTTGGGGTTAAAGTAAATGTTAGGGGTTAGGTTTAAGGATCCAAGGTTAGGGTAATTTTTAGCTGTAGTGTTAGGGTTAGGGATTAGGGATCCCATTAGCATTAAGGGTCTTCGTTACTGTAGGGTTAAGGGTTAGGCTTAGAGTTAAAGGTTAATGTTAGGGTCAGTGTTAAGATTTAGGGTGAGGGTTAACGGTTAGGGTAAAGGTTAAGCGTTAGGGTTAGGGATTAGTGATTAGGGTTTTTGGTTAGTGTTAGGGTTAGCGGTTAGGAGTTAGTGTTTTATGAAGGGGTATGGTTAGAATTAGGATTGGGGTTAGAGTTAGTGTGAGGTATAGGGGTTAGCTTTAGGGGTTAGTTTTAGGGTAAAAGGATAGGATTAGGGTTACGGGTTGGGCTTAGGTTTAGGGTTAAAGTTTACTGCTAGGGTTAGGGATAGGGTTCAGGGTTAACTTTAGGGGTTCTGGTTAGGGTTAGGTGTTAGGTTAGTGTCAGGGTTAGGTCTAGTCGTGAGGGTGAGGTTTAGGGTTAGCTTTAAGAGCTAGGGTTAGGTTTAATGGTTAGGATTAGGATTAGGGTTAAGGGTTAGGTTAAGGCTTAGGGGTTAGGGTCAAGGGTTAGGGTTTTTGTTAGGCATAGCGTTGGGGTTAGAAGTAAGGGTTACTGTCAGTGTTAGGGTTGTAGGTAGGGTTACGGTTAGTGTTAGCGGTTTAGAATTAGGGTTAGGGATTAGGTGTTACAGTGATGACTAGTAGATAGGGTTAGAATTATGGGATAGGGGTTGTTCTCAGGAAATGGGTTATGCATTAACGTTAGGATAAGAGGTTAAAGTTAGGCGCACGGTGAGGTTTACGTGTTAAGGGGAGAAATAGGAACAGGGTTGGGTGTTATGTTCAGGGTTAGGGTTATCTGTTAAAGGTATTGTTTATGCTTAGCGCACGGGCCCTGTCTGCATTAGGCGGGCGGGGGGAGTTTAGGGGGCTGGGATTGTACCCGGGAACCCACTCTATCATACTCTGGGTATGGGCCCGTGGGTTTCATGCAGGACACAGTGGTAGAGCCTCCTTTCACGCATGGCATGGGAGGATTGCAGGCTTTCTAAACTCTAAGAAAGCAAGAAGTCTGAGAATAAGATTTAGGGTTAGGGTTATGGTTAGGGTAAAGGATGAAGTTTAGTGTTAGGGTGAGGGCTTAGGGTTAGGGATTAGGGTTAGGGTTAAAGGTTACTCTTAGGTTTAACGGTTACACTTTGGTTTAGGGTTGAGGTTTACGGTTAGGGTTAAGATGAGGGGTTAGGGTTTGGTAGACGTTTAGGGTTAAGTGTTAGGTTTAGGGTTGAAGATTAGGATTAGGGTTAGGATTAAAGGTTAGCGTGAGAGTTAACGCTTAGGGTTAAGGTTAAGAGTTAGGGTTTACCGTTAGGCTTAGGGTTAGATTTAGGGTTAGAGTTATGTGCTATGGTTTGTGTTAGGAGTTAGGGTTAGGTTTACTGTTCACGGTTAGGGTTGGGTTTAGGGGTTAGCATTAGGGTTAGGGATTAGGTTTAGGGTAAGGGTCTAGAGTTAATGTTGGGCTTTAGGCTCGGGGCTTAGGTTCAGGGTCAGGGGTTAGCGTTCGTGGTAGGGCTTAGCTTTAGCGGTCAGTTTAAGGGCACAGGACCTGGTTAATCTACGGTGAGAGGGGTGCTGTCGGAGTCACCACGAAAGCACAACATCATTCCCTGGGCCTTGGGACAGGACCTCCATGCAGGACTCAGGCGGAGCCTCATCTCACACATGGCATGGCTGTATTGTAGGCTTGCTTCACTCTGGGAATGGAAGTAGTGTGAGAATTAGGGTTGGGGTTGGGGTTAGGGTTTTTCATGTTAGGGGTTAGGTTTCGAGTCAGGGTTAGGTGCTAGGGATTAGTGGTTAGGGTTAGAGTTAGTGTTAGGGGTAAGGTGTTAAGTCTGGGTTAGGGGGCCAGGGTAAGGTTTAGGGTTGGAGTTAGCGTTAGTGTTAGCGGTTAGGGTTAAGGTATAGGGTTAGGATTCAGGGTGAGGGTTAGAGGGTTAACAGTTGGGGTTAGGCTTAGGGGTTAGGGATAGTGTTAGGGTTAAGGGTTAGGAGCTTGGTTCAGGTTTAAGGTTAGCATTAGGGGTTGGGGTTAGTGTTAACTGTAGGTCAGTGTTGGGGTTAGATCTCTAGGCATTAGGGTAAAGGTTAGGGTTAGGGTTAAGAGTTAGGGTTCTGTTTAATGGTTAGGATTGGGAATAGGGTTAAGGGTTAGGGTTAAGGTTAGGGGTTATGACGAAGGATCAACGGTTAGGGTTACTTTTAGGCGTAGGGTTAGGGTAAGGGGTTAGGGTTAGTGTTAGTGTTGTTGGTCGGGTTAAGGTTAGGGTTGGCGTTTCAGAAGTAGGGATTAGGTGTTACGGTTATAGCTAGGAGTTAGGGTTATAATGACGGTATAGGGCTTGTTCTCAGGGTGTCATGCATTAACGTTAAGATATGGGGTTAAAGTTAGGGTTATGGTGAGGTTTACCTGTTAAGGTGAGCAGTAGGATGAGGGTTAGGTGTTATGTTGTGGGTTAGGCTTATGGGTGAGGGGTAGGGTTTATGCTTAGGGCACGGGCCCTGTATGCCCTAGGAGGCAAAGTTAGGTGTCTGTGATGGTCGCTGGGAACCCACTCTACCGCACGCAGTGTATGCGCCTCTGGGTTTCATGCAGGACACTGTGGCAGAGCCTCCTTTCACGCATGGCATGGGAGGATTGCAGGCTTTCTAAACTCTAAGAAAGCAAGAAGTCTGAGAATTAGATTTAGGGTTAGGGTTATGGTTAGGGTTAAGGATGAAGTTTAGTGTTAGGGTGAGGGCTTAGGGTTAGGGATTAGGGTTAGGGTTAAAGGTTACTCTTAGATTTAACGGTTACACTTTGGTTTAGGGTTGAGGTTTACGGTTAGGGTTAAGATGAGGGGTTAGGGTTTGGTACAGGGTTAGGGTTAAGTGTTAGGTTTAGGGTTGAAGATTAGGATTAGGGTTAGGATTAAAGGTTAGCGTGAGAGTTAACGCTTAGGGTTAAGGTTAATAGTTAGGTGTTAGGGTTAGGGTTAGGGTTAGTTTTAGGGTTAGAGTTATGTGCTAGGGTTTGTGTTAGAGGTTAGGGTTAGGTTTACTGGTCACGGTTCGGGTTACGTTTAGGGGTTAGCATTAGGGTTAGGGTTAGGGTTAAGGGATAGGATTAGGGTTAAGTGTTGGGCTTAGGGTTAGGGTTTAGTGTTAGGGTTATCATTAAGGATTAGGGTTAGGGTCAGGGTTAAATTCTTGGGTGCTGGTAATGGTTAGGGTCAGGGTTAAGGTTCACGGATAGGGTTAGTGTTAAGGGTTACGGGTAGGTTTAGGGTTCAAGGTTAGTGTTAGCATTAGGGCTTAAGGTTAGGATTAGGCGGTAGGTTAGATTTATGGATAGATCTAGGCGTTAGGGTAAGGGCTAGCGTTAGGGTTAAGAGATAGGTTTAGGTTTAAAGCTTAGGATTAGGGTTAGGGTTTGGGGTTAAAGTAAGTGTTAGGGGTTAGGTTTAAGGATCCAAGGTTAGGGTTATTTTTAGCTGTAGTATTAGGGTTAGGGATAAGGGATCCCATTAGCATTAAGGGTCTTCCTTACTGTAGGGTTAAGGGTTAGGCTTAGAGTTAAAGGTTAAGGTTAGGGTCAGTGTTAAGATTTAGGGTGAGGGTTAACGGTTAGGGTAAAGGTTAAGCGTTAGGGTTAGGGATTAGTGATTAGGGTTTTTGGTTAGTGTTATTGTTAGCGGTGAGGAGTTAGTGTTTTATGAAGGGGTATGGTTAGAATTAGGATCGGGGTTAGAGTTAGGGTGAGGTATAGGGGTTAGGTTTAGGGGTTAGTTTTAGGGTAAAAGGATAGGATTAGGGTTACGGGTTGGGCTTAGGTTTAGGGTTAAAGTTTACTGCTGGGGTTAGGGATAGGGTTCAGGGTTAGCTTTAGGGGTTCTGGTTAGGGTTAGGTGTTAGGTTAGTGTCAGGGTTAGGTCTAGTCGTGAGGGTAAGGTTTAGGGTTAGCTTTAAGATCTAGGGTTACGTTTAATGGTTAGGATTAGGATTAGGGTTAAGGGTTAGGGTAAGGCTTAGGGGTTAGGGTGAAGGGTTAGGGTCAAGGGTTAGGGTTTTTGTTAGGCATAGCGTTGGGGTTAGAAGTAAGGGTTACTGTCAGTGTTAGCGTTGTAGGTAGCGTTACGGTTAGGGTTAGTGGTTTAGAATTAGGGTTAGGGATTAGGTGGCACAGTGATGACTAGGAGATAGGGTTAGAATTATGGGATAGGGGTTGTTCTCAGGAAATGGGTTATGCATTAACGTTAGGATAAGAGGTTAAAGTTAGGCGCACGGTGAGGTTTACGTGTTAAGGGGAGAAATAGGAACAGGGTTGGGTGTTATGTTCAGGGTTTGGGTTATCTGTTAAAGGTATTGTTTATGCTTAGTGCACGGGCCCTGTCTGCATTAGGCGGGCGGGGGGAGTTTAGGGGGCTGGGATTGTACCCGGGAACCCACTCTATCATACTCTGGGTATGGGCCCGTGGGTTTCATGCAGGACACAGTGGTAGAGCCTCCTTTCACGCATGGCATGGGAGGATTGCAGGCTTTCTAAACTCTAAGAAAGCAAGAATCTGAGAATTAGATTTAGGGTTAGGATTCTGGTTAGGGTTAAGGAAGAAGTTTAGTGTTAGGGTGAGGGCTTAGGGTTAGGGATTAGGGTTAGGGTTAAAGGTTACTCTTAGGTTTAACGGTTACACTTTGGTTTAGGTTTAGGTTTACGGGTAGGGTTAAGATGAGGGGTTAGGGTTTGGTACAGGGTTAGGGTTAAGTGTTAGGTTTAGGGTTGAAGATTAGAATTAGGGTTAGGATTAAAGGTTAGCGTGAGAGTTAACGCTTAGTGTTTAGGTTAAGAGTTAGGGTTTAGGGTTAGGGTTAGGGTTAGGGTTAGTTTTAGGGTTAGAGTTTATGTGCTAAGGTTTGTGTTAGAGGTTAGGGTTAGGTTTACTGGTCACGGTTAGGGTTACTTTTAGGGGGTAGCATTAGGGTTAGGGTTAGGGTTAAGGGATAGGATTAGGGTTAAGTGTTGGGCTTAGGGTTAGGGTTTAGTGTTAAGTTTATCATTAAGGATTAGGGTTAGAGTAAGGGTTAAATGCTTGGGTGCGGGTAATGGTTAGGGTCAGGGTTTAGGTTCACGAATTGGGTTAGTGTTAAGGGATACGGGTAGGTTTAGGGTTCAGGGTTAGTTTTAGCATTAGGGCTTAAGGTTAGGATTAGGCGGTAGGTTAGATTTATGGATAGATCTAGGCGTTAGGGTAAGGGCTAGCGTTAGGGTTAAGAGATAGGTTTAGGTTTAATGCTTAGGATTAGGGTTATGGTTTGGGGTTAAAGTAAGTGTTAGGGGTTAGGTTTAAGGATCCAAGGTTAGGGTTATTTTTAGCTGTAGTGTTAGGGTTAGGGATAAGGGATACCATTAGCATTAAGGGTCATCCTTACTGTAGGGTTAAGTGTTAGGCTTAGAGTTAAAGGTTAAGGTTAGGGTCAGTGTTAAGATTTAGGGTGAGGGTTAACGGTTAGGGTAAAGGTTAAGCATTAGGGTTAGGGAGTAGTGATTAGGGTTTTTGGTTAGTGTTAGGGTTAGCGGTTAGGAGTTAGTGTTTTATGAAGGGGTATGGTTAGAATTAGGATTGGGGTTAGAGTTAGGGTGAGGTATAGGGGTTAGGTTTAGGGGTTAGTTTTAGGGTAAAAGGATAGGATTAGGGTTACGGGTTGGGCTTAGGTTTAGGGTTAAAGTTTACTGCTAGGGTTAGGGATAGGGTTCAAGGTTAGCTTTAGGGGTTCTGGTTAGCGTTAGGTGTTAGGTTAGTGTCAGGGATAGGTCTAGTCGTGACGGTAAGGTTTAGGGTTAGCCTTAAGAGCTAGGGTTAGGTTTAATGGTTAGGATTAGGATTAGGGTTAAGGGTTAGGGTAAGGCTTAGGGGTTAGGGTTAAGGGTTAGGGTCAAGGGTTAGGGTTTTTGTTAGGCATAGCGTTGGAGTTAGAAGTAAGTGTTACTGTCAGTGTTAGGGTTGTAGGTAGGGTTACGGTTAGGGTTAGCGGTTTAGAATTAGGGTTAGGGATTAGGTGTCACAGTGATGACTAGGAGATAGGGTTAGAATTATGGGATAGGGGTTGTTCTCAGGAAATGGGTTATGCATTAACGTTAGGATAAGAGGTTAAAGTTAGGCGCAAGGTGAGGTTTACATGTTAGTGGGAGAAATAGGAACAGGGTTGGGTGTTATGTTCAGGGTTAGGGTTATCTGTTAAAGGTATTGTTTATGCTTAGCGCACTAGCCCTGTCTGCATTAGGCGGGCGGGGGGAGTTTAGGGGGCAGGGATTGCACCCGGGAACCCACTCTATCATACTCTGGGTATGGGCCCGTGGGTTTCATGCAGGACACAGTGGTAGAGCCTCCTTTCACGCATGGCATGGGAGGATTGCAGGCTTTCCAAACTCTAAGAAAGCAAGAAGTCTGAGAATTAGATTTAGGGTTAGGATTCTGGTTAGGGTTAAGGATGAAGTTTAGTGTTAGGGTGAGGGCTTAGGGTTAGGGAATAGGGTTAGGGTTAAAGGTTACTCTTAGGTTTAACGGTTACACTTTGCTTTAGGGTTGAGGTTTACGGTTAGGGTTAAGATGAGGGGTTAGGGTTTGGTACAGGGTTAGGGTTAAGTGTTAGGTTTAGGGTGGAAGATTAGGATTAGGGTTAGGATTAAAGGTTAGCGTGAGAGTTAACGCTTAGGGTTAAGGTTAAGAGTTAGGGTTTTTGTTAAGGTTAGGGTTAGTTTTAGGGTTAGAGTTATGTGCTATGGTTTGTGTTAGAGGTTAGGGTTAGGTTTACTGGTCACGGTTAGGGTTACGTTTAGGGGTTAGCTTTAGGGTTAGGGTTAGGGTTAGGGTTAAGGGATAGGATTAGGGTTAAGTGTTGTACTTAGGGTTAGGGTTTAGTGTTAGGGTTAGCATTAAGGATTAGGGTTAGGGTCAGGGTTAAATGCTTGGGTGCAGGTAATGGTTAGGGTCAGGGTTAAGGTTCACGGATAGGGTTAGTGTTAAGGGTTACTGGTAGGTTTAGGGTTCAGGGTTAGTGTTAGCATTAGGGCTTAAGGTTAGGATTAGGCGGTAGGTTAGATTTAGGGATAGATCTAGGCGTTAGGGTAAGGGCTAGCGTTAGGGTTAAGAGATAGGGTTAGGTTGAATGCTTAGGATTAGGGTTAGGGTTTGGGGTTAAAGTAAGTGTTAGGGGTTAGGTTTAAGGATCCAAGTTTAGGGTTATTTTTAGCTGTAGTGTTAGGGTTAGGGATAAGGGATCCCATTAGCATTAAGGGTCTTCCTTACTGTAGGGTTAAGGGTTAGGCTTAGAGTTAAAGGTGAAGGTTAGGGTCAGTGTTAAGATTTAGGGTGAGGGTTAACGGTTAGGGTAAAGGATAAGCGTTAGGGTTAGGGATTAGTGATTAGGGTTTTTGGTTAGTGTTAGTGTTAGCAGTTAGGAGTTAGTGTTTTATGAAGGGGTATGGTTAGAATTAGGATTGGGGTTAGAGTTAGGGTGAGGTATAGGGGTTTGGTTTAGGGGTTAGTTTTAGGGTAAAAGGATAGGAGTAGGGTTACGGGTTGGGCTTAGGTTAAGGGTTAAAGTTTACTGCTGGGGTTAGGGATAGGGTTCAGGGTTATCTTTAGGGGTTCTCGTTAGGGTTAAATGCTGAACACCTGCAAATAATTTTCAACGTATTGGTTAATTGAAAAGCTCTGCGGCATACTTCTTGGAACAAGCCAGTTACCTGTTCCCACGGAAAGAGGAGTATATAGAACCATGGTGGATTTCCAGCTGATGAAGTAAAGGATTATTAAAGGAACGGGATGACAATGGGGATCATCGTCAATTCTCTGAAACAGAATCCGCCCTTTTCACCTGCCAAACACATGCCCACTTCTCCTCTCTAGGGATAATAAAAACTAACCAGCGAACTGACAGAGGGCCTGACCCCCCCATCCACATCGACCACACACACAAAAAAACCGTACCCTCCAGCTACTAATTATAATGCTAACTTGCAAAATTTCGCTGCATTTTAAACAATGGAAAAATGGTGGTGGGATGATACTTAGAAGAATGTCTTCTTGTCTGTCTCCACTAACAAAAATATGCAACACCAAGTCAGCTACTCCTCAGCATAGTTATGTCCGTCGCAGCCTTCTTGGGTTTCAGGAGGCACATACAAACGTTAGCAAAATTATGGTGAAACGCTGAAAACCTGCAAATAATTTTCAACGTACTGGCTAATTTGAAAACTCTCCAGCATACTTCTTGGAACAAGCCAGGTACCTGTGCTCACGCATAGAGGAGTATATAGAAACATGGTGGAATCCCAGCTGATGAAGCAAAGGATTCTTAAAGGAATAAGATGACCATGCGGATCCTGTTTAATTCTCTGAAACAGAATCCGCACTTTTCACCTGCCAAACACATGCCCACTTCTCCTCTCTGGGGATAATAAAAACAAACCAGTGAATTGACAGATGGCCTGACCAACCCATCCACACTGACCCCACAAAAAAAAAAAAAAGTACCCTCCAGCTACTAATTATAATGATAAATTTCAAAATTTCCCTTCATTTTTAAACAATGGAAAAATGATGGTGGGATGATACTTAGAAGAATGGCTTCTAGTCAGTCTCCACTAACAAAAATAGGCAACACCAAGTGAGCTACTCCTCAGCATACTTATGTCCGTGGCAGCCATATTGGGTTTCAGGAGACACATACAAACGTTATAAGAATTATGGTGAAACGCTGAAAACCTGCAAATAATTTTCACCGTAGTGGTTAATTGAAAAGCTCTGCGGCATATTTCTTGGAACAAGCCAGTTACCTGTGCCCACACATAGAGGAGTATATAGAACCATGGTGGATTCCCAGGTGATGAAGCAAAAGTTTCCTAAAGGAACGGGATGAGCATGCGGATCCTGTTTCATTCTCTGAAACAGAATCCGAACTTTTCACCTGCCAAACACATGTGACTTCTCCTCTCTGGGGATAATAAAAACTAACCAGCGAACTGACAGAGGGCCTGACCCCCCCATCCACATCGACCACACACACAAAAAAACCGTACCCTCCAGCTACTAATTATAATGCTAACTTGCAAAATTTCCCTGCATTTTTAAACAATGGAAAAATGATGGTGGGATGATACTTAGAAGAATGGCTTCTTGTCAGTCTCCACTAACAAAAATAGGCAACACGAAGTCAGCTACGCCTCAGCATACCTATGTCCTTGCCAGCCATATTGGGTTTCAGGAGACAAAAACAAACTTTATAAGAATTATGGTGAAACGCTGAAAACCTGCAAATAATTTTCAACGTACTGGTTAATTGAAAAGCTCTGCGGCATACTTCTTGGAACAAGCCAGTTACCTGTGCCCACACATAGAGGAGTATATAGAACCATGGTGGATTCCCAGCTGATGAAGCGAAAGTTTCCTAAAGGAACGGGATGAGCATGCGGATCTTGTTTCATTCTCTGAAACAGAATCCGAACTTTTCACCTTACAAACACATGCCTACTTCTCCTCTCTGGGGATAATAAAAACAAACCAGCCAACTGACAGAGGGCCTGACCAACACACCCACACCGATCCCACAGGAAAAAAAAAAAACAAAAAAACACCGAAGCCTCCAGCTACTAATTAGAATGCTAACTTGCAAAATTTTCCTGCATTTTTAAACAATGGAAAAATGATGGTAAGATGATACTTAGAAGAATGGCTTCTTGTCAGTCTCCACTAACAAAAATAGGCAAAACCAAGTCAGCTACGCCTCAGCATAGTTATGTCCGTCGCAGCCTTCTTGGGTTTCAGGAGGCACAAACAAACGTTATCATAATTATGGTGAAACGCTGAACACCTGCAAATAATTTTCAACGTAGTGGTTAATTGAAAAGCTCTGCGGCATACTTCTTGGAACAAGCCAGTTACCTGATCCCAAGCAAAGAGGAGTATATAGAACCATGGTGGATTTCCAACTGATGAAGTAAAGGATTATTAACGTCACGGGATGACCATGGGGACCATCGTTAATTCTCTGAAACAGAATCCGTCCTTTTCACCTGCCAAACACATGCCCACTTCTCCTCTCTGGGGATAATAAAAACTAACCAGCGAACTGACAGAGGGCCTGACCCCCCCATCCACATCGACCGCACAAAAAAAAAAACCGTACCCTCCAGCTACTAATTATAATGCGAACTTGCAAATTTCCCTGCATTTTAAAACAATGGATAAATGATGGTGGGATGATACTTAGAAGAATGGCTTCTTGTCTGTCTCCACTAACAAAAATAGGCAACACCAAGTCAGCTACTCCTCAGCATAGTTATGTCCATCGCAGCCTTCTTGGGTTTCAGGAGTCACATACAAACTTTATCAAAATTATGGTGAAACGATGAAAACATGCAAATAATTTTCAACGTACTGGTTAATTTGAAAACTCTCCAGCATACTTCTTGGAACGAGCCAGGTACCTGTGCCCACGCATAGAGGAGTATATAGAAACATGGTGGATTCCCAGCTGATGAAGCAAAGGATTCTTAAAGGAATGAGATGACCATGCGGATCCTCTTTAATTCTCTGAAACAGAATCCGCAATTTTCACCTGCCAAACACATGCCCACTGCTCTTCTTTGGGGATAATAAAAACAAACCAGCGATATGACAGAGGGCCTGAACACCCATCCTAACCGACCCCACAAAAAAAAAAAGTACCCTCCAGCTACTAATTATAATGCCAATTTGCAAAATTTCCCTGCATTTTTAAACAATGGAGAAATGATGGTGGGATGATACTTAGAAGAATGGCTTCTTGTCAGTCTCCACTGACAAAAATAGGCAACACCAAGTCAGCTACGCCTCAGCATAGTTATGTCCGTAGCAGCCATATTTGGTTTCAGTAGGCACATACACACGTTATCACAATTATGGTGAAACGCTGAAACCTGCAAAGGATTTTCAAAATACTGGTTAATTGAAAAGCTCTGAGGCATACTTCTTGGAACTAGCCAGTTTCCTGTGCCCACGCATAGACAAGTATATAGAACCATGGTGGATTCCCAGCTCATGAAGCAAAGGATTCTTAAAGGAACGGGATTACCATGCGGATCCTGTTTAATTCTCTGAAACAGATCCGCAGTTTTCACCTGCCATACTAATACCCACTTCTCCTCTCTGGGGATAATAAAAACCAACCGGGGAACTGACAGAGGGCCTGACCAACACATCCACACCAACCCCACAGGAAAAAAAAAAAAAAAAAAAAAAACACCCTAGCCTCCAGCTACTAATTATAATGCTAATTTGCAAAATTTTCCTGAATTTTTAAACAATGGGGAATGGTGGTGGGATGATACTTAGAAGAATGGCTTCTTGTCAGTCTCCACTGACAAAAATAGGCAACACCAAGTCAGCTAGGCCTCAGCAGAGTTATGTCCGTAGCAGCCATATTTGTTTTCAGTAGGCACATGCACACGTTATCACAATTATCGTGAAACGCTGAAAACCTGCAAATAATTTTCAACGTACAGGTTAATTTGAAAACTCTCCAGCATACTTCTTGGAACAAGCCAGGTACCTGTGCCCACGCATAGAGGAGTATATAGAAACATGGTGGAATCCCAGCTGATGAAGAAAGGATTCTTAAAGGAATGAGATGACCATGCGGATCCTGTTTAATTCTCTGAAACAGAATCCGCACTTTTCACCTGCCACACACATGCCCACTACTCTTCTCTGGGGATAATAAAAACAAACCAGCGATCTGAGAGAGGGCCTGAACACCCATCCTGACCGACCCCCCCAAAAAAAAAGTACCCTCCAGCTACTAATTATAATGCCACATTGCAAAATTTCCCTGCATTTTTAAACAATGGGGAAATGATGTGGGATGATACTTAGAAGAATGGCTTCTTGTCAGTCTCCATTGACAAAAATAGGCAACACCAAGTCAGCTAGGCCTCAGCAGAGTTATGTCCATAGCAGCCATATTTGGTTTCAGTAGGCACATACACACGTTATCACAATTATGGTGAAACGCTGAAAACCTGCAAAGGATTTTCAACATACTGGTTAATTGAAAAGCTCTGAGGCATACTTCTTGGAACAAGCCAGTATCCTGTGCCCACGCATGGAGAAGTATATAGAACCATGGTGGATTTCCAGCTCATGAAGCAAAGGATTCTTAAAGGAAAGGGATTACCATGCGGATCCTGTTTAATTCTCTGAAACAGATCCGCAGTTTTCACCTGCCATACTAATACCCACTTCTCCTCTCTGGGGATAATAAAAACAAACCGGCGAACTTACAGAGGGCCTGACCAACACATCCACAGAGACCCCATAGGAAACAAAAAAAAACAAAAAACACCGTAGCCTCCAGCTACTAATTATAATGCTAACTTGCAAAATTTTCTTGCATTTTTAAACAATGGAAAAATGGTGGTGGGATGATACTTAGAAGAATGGCTTCTTGTCTGTCTCCACTAACAAAAATAGGCAACACCAAGTCAGCTACTCCTCAGCATAGTTATGTCCGTCGCAGCCTTCTTGGGTTTCAGGAGGCACAAACAAACGTTATCACAATTATGGTGAAACGCTGAACACCTGCAAATAATTTTCACCGTAGTGGTTAATTGAAAAGCTCTGCGGCATACTTCTTGGAACAAGCCAGTTACCTGTTCCCACGCAAAGAGGAGTATAGAGAACCATGGTGGATTTCCAGCTGAAGAAGTAAAGGATTATTAAAGGAACGGGATGACCATGGGGATCATCGTTAATTCTCTGAAACAGAATCCGCCGTTTTCACCTGCCAAACACATGCCCACTTCTCCTCTCTGGGGATAATAAATACTAACCAGCGAACTGACAGAGGGCCTGACCCCCCCATCCACATCGACCACACACAAAAAAAAAAAACCGTACCCTCCAGCTACTAATTATAATGCTAACTTGCAAAATTTCCCTGCATTTTAAAACAATGGAAAACTGGTGGTGGGATGATACTTAGAAGAATGGCTTCTTGTCAGTCTCCACTAACAAAAATAGGCAACACCAAGTCAGCTACTCCTCAGCATATTTATGTCCGTCGCAGCCTTCTTGGGTTTCAGGAGGCACATAAAAACGTTATCAAAATTATGGTGAAACGCTGAAAACCTGCAAATAATTTTCAACGTACTGGTTAATTTGAAAACTCTCCAGCATACTTCTTGGAACAAGCCAGGTACCTGTGCCCACGCATAGAGGAGTATATAGAAACATGGTGGAATCCCAACTGATGAAGCAAAGGATTCTTAAAGGAATGAGATGACCATGCGGATCCTGTTTAATTCTCTGAAACAGAATCCGCACTTTTCACCTGCCAAACACATGCCCACTACTCTTCTCTGGGGATAATAAAAACAAACCAGCGATCTGACAGAGGGCCTGAACACCCATCCTGACCGACCCCACAAAAAAAAAAAGTACCCTCCAGCTACTAATTATAATGCCAATTTGCAAAATTTCCCTGCATTTTTAAACAAAGGACAAATGATGGTGGGATGATACTTAGAAGAATGGCTTCTTGTCAGTCTCCACTAAAAAAAATAGGCAAAACCAAGTCAGCTAGGCCTCAGCATACTTATGTCCGTCGCAGCCTTCTTGGGTTTCAGGAGTCACAAACAAACGTTATCACAATTATGGTGAAACGCTGAACACCTGCAAATAATTTTCAACGTAGTGGTTAATTGAAAAGCTCTGCGGCATACTTCTTGGAACAAGCCAGTTACCTGTTCCCACGCAAAGAGGAGTATAGAGAACCATGGTGGATTTCCAGCTGATGAAGTAAAGGATTATTAAAGGAACGGGATGACCATGGGAATCATCGTTAATTCTCTGAAACAGAATCCGCCTTTTTCACCTGCCAAAAACATGCCCACTTCTCCTCTCTGGGGATAATAAAAACTAACCAGCGAACTGACAGAGGGCCTGACCCCCCCATCCACATCGACCACACACAAAAAAAAAAAACCGTACCCTCCAGGTACTACTTATAATGCTAACTTGCAAAATTTCCCTGCATTTTAAAACAATGGAAAAATGGTGGTGGGATGATACTTAGAAGAATGGCTTCTTGTCAGTCTCCACTAACAAAAATAGGCAACACCAAGTCAGCTACTCCTCAGCATAGTTATGTCCGTCGCAGCCTTCTTGGGTTTCAGGAGGCACAAACAAACGTTATCACAATTATGGTGAAACGCTGAACACCTGCAAATAATTTTCAAGGTAGTGGTTAATTGAAAAGCTCTGCGGCATACTTCTTGGAACAAGCCAGTTTCCTGTTCCCACGCAAAGAGGAGTATATAGAACCATGGTGGATTTCCAGCTGATGAAGTAAAGGATTATTAAAGGAACGGGATAACCATGGGGATCATCGTTAATTCTCTGAAACAGAATCCGCCCTTTTCACCTGCCGAACACATGCCCACTTCTCCTCTCTGGGGATAATAAAAACTAACCAGCGAACTGACAGAGGGCCTGACCCCCCCATCCACATCGACCACACACAAAAAAAACCGTACCCTCCAGCTACTAATTATAATGCTAACTTGCAAAAATTCCCTGCATTTTAAAACAATGGAAAAATGGTGGTGGGATGATACTTAGAAGAATGGCTTCTTGTCTGTCTCCACTAACAAAAATAGGCAACACCAAGTCAGCTACTCCTCAGCATAGTTATGTCCGTCGCAGCCTCTTCGGTTTCAGGAGGCACATACAAACGTTATCAAAATTATGGTGAAACGCTGAAAACCTGCTAATAATTTTCAACGTACTGCTTAATTTAAAAGCTCTGGGGCATACTTCTTGGAACAAGCCAGTTACCTGTGCCCAAAAATAGAGGAGTATATAGAACCATGGTGGATTCCCAGCTGATGAAGCAAAAGTTTCCTAAAGGAACGGGATGAGCATGCAGATCCTGTTTCATTCTCTGAAACAGAATCCGAACTTTTCACCTGCCAAACACATGCCCACTTCTCCTCTCTGGGGATAATAAAAACTAACCAGCGAACTGACAGAGGGCCTGATCCCCCCATCCACATCGACCACACACAAAAGAAAAACCGTTCCCTCCAGCTACTAATTATAATGCTAACTTTCAAAATTTCCCTGCATTTTAAAACAATGGAAAAATGGTGGTGGGATGATACTTAGAAGAATGGCTTCTTGTCTGTCTCCACTAACAAAAATAGGCAACACCAAGTCAGCTACTCCTTAGCATAGTTATGTCCGTCACAGCCTTCTTGGGTTTCAGGAGGCACATACAAACGTTATCAAAATTATGGTGAAACGCTGAAAACCTGCAAATAATTTTCAACGTACTGGTTAATTTGAAAACTCTCCAGCATACTTCTTGGAACAAGCCAGGTACCTGTGCCCACGCATAGAGGAGTATATAGAAACATGGTAGAATCCCAGCTGATGAAGCAAAGGATTCTAAAAGGAATGAGATGACCATGAGGATCCTGTTTAATTCTCTGAAACAGAATCCGCACTTTTCACCTGCCAAAAACATGCCCACTTCTCCTCTCTGGGGATAATAAAAACAAACCAGCGATCTGACAGAGGGCCTGAACACCCATCCTGACCGACCCCACAAAAAAGAAAGTACTCTCCAGCTATTAATTATAATGCCAATTTGCAAAATTTCCCTGCATTTTTAAACAAAGGATAAATGATGGTGGGATGATACTTAGAAGAATGGCTTCTTGTCAGTCTCCACTAACAAAAATAGGCAAAACCAAGTCAGCTAGGCCTCAGCATAGTTATGTCCGTCGCAGCCTTCTTGGGTTTCAGGAGGCACAAACAAAGGTTATCACAATTATGGTGAAACGCTGAACACCTGCAAATAATTTTCAACGTACTGGTTAATTGAAAAGCTCTGCGGCATACTTCTTGGAACAAGCCAGTTATCTGTTCTCACGCAAAGAGGAGTATATAGAACCATGGTGGATTTCCAGCTGATGAAGTAAAGGATTACTAAAGGAACGGGATGACCATGGGGATCATCGTTAATTCTCTGAAACAGAATCCGCCCTTTTCACCTGCCAAACACATGCCCACTTCTCCTCTCTGGGGATAATAAAAAATAACCAGCGAACTAACAGAGGGCCTGACCCCCCCCCATCCACATCGACTACACACACAAAAAAAAACCGTACCCTCCAGCTACTAATTATAATGCTAACTTGCAAAATTTCCCTGCATTTTAAAACAATGGAAAAATGGTGGTGAGATCATACTTAGAAGAATGGCTTCTTGTCTGTCTCCACTAACAAAAATAGGCAACACCAAGTCAGCTACTCCTCAGCATAGTTATGCCAGTGGCAGCCTTCTTGGGTTTCAGGAGGCACAAACACACGTTATCACAATTATGGTGAAACACTGAACACCTGCAAATAATTTTCAATGTAGTGGTTAATTGAAAAGCTCTGCGGCATACTTCTTGGAACAAGCCAGTTACCTGTTCCCACGCAAAGAGGAGTATATAGAACCATGGTGGATTTCCAGCTGATGAAGTAAAGGATTATTAAAGGAACGGGATGACCATGGCGATCATCGTTAATTCTCTGAAACAGAATCCGCCCTTTTCACCTGCCAAACACATGCCCACTTCTCCTCTCTGGGGATAATAAAAACTAACCGGCGAACTGACAGAGGGCCTGACTCCCCGCCATCCACATCGACCACACACAAAAAAAAAAACCGTACCCTCCAGCTACTAATTATAATGCTAACTTGCAAAATTTCCCTGCATTTTAAAACAATGGAAAAATGGTGGTGGGATGATACTTAGAAGAATGGCTTCTTGTCAGTCTCCACTAACAAAAAGAGGCAACACCAAGTCTGCTACTCCTCAGCATAGTTATGTCCGTCGCAGCCTTCTTGGGTTTCAGGAGTCACAAACAAACGTTATCACAATTATGGTGAAACACTGAACACCTGCAAATAATTTTCAACGTAGTGGTTAATTGAAAAGCTCTGCGGCATACTTCTTGGAACAAGGCAGTTACCTGTTCCCACGCAAAGAGGAGTATATGGAACCATGGTGGATTTCCAGCTGATGAAGTTAAGGATTATTAAAGGAACGGGATGACCATGGGGATCATCGTTAATTCTCTGAAACAGAATCCGCCCTTTTCACCTGCCAAACACATGCCCACTTCACATCTCTGGGGATAATAAAAACTAACCAGCGAACTGACAGAGGGCCTGACCCCCCGCCATCCACATCGACCACACACAAAAAAAAAAACCGTACCCTCCTGCTACTAATTATAATGCTAACTTGCAAAATTTCCCTGCATTTTAAAACAATGGAAAAATGGTGGTGGGATGATACTTAGAAGAATGGCTTCTTGTCTGTCTCCACTAACAAAAATAGGCAACACCAAGTCAGCTAATCCTCAGCATAGTTATGTCCGTCACAGCCTTCTTGGGTTTCAGGAGGGACATACAAACGTTATCAAAATTATGGTAAAATGCTGAACACCTGCAAATAATTTTCAACGTACTGTTTAATTTGAAAACTCTCCAGCATACTTCTTGGAACACGCCAGGTACCTGTGCCCACGCATAGAGGAGTATATAGAAACATGGTGGAATCCCAGCTGATGAAGCAAAGGATTCTTAAAGGAATAAGATGACCATGCGGATCCTGTTTAATTCTCTGAAACAGAATCCGCCCTTTTCACCTGCCAAACACATGCCCACTACTCTTCTCTGGGGATAATAAAAACAAACCAGCGATCTGACAGAGGGCCTGAACACCCATCCTGACCGACCCCACAAAACAAAAAAGTACCCTCCAGCTACTAATTATAATGCCAATTTGCAAAATTTCCCTGCATTTTTAAACAATGGAGAAATGATGGTGGGATGATTCTTAGAAGAATGGCTTCTTGTCAGTCTCCACTGACAAAAATAGGCAACACCAAGTCAGCTACGCCTCAGCATAGTTATGTCCGTAGCAGCCATATTTGGTTTCAGTAGGCACATACACACGTTATCACAATTATGGTGAAACGCTGAAAACCTGCAAAGGATTTTCAACATACTGGTTCATTGAAAAGCTCTGAGGCATACTTCTTGGAACAAGCCAGTTTCCTGTGCCCACGCATAGAGAAGTATATAGAACCATGGTGGATTCCCAGCTCATGAAGCAAAGGATTCTTAAAGGAACGGGATTACCATGCGGATCCTGTTTAATTCTCTGAAACAGATCCGCAGTTTTCACCTGCCATACTAATACCCACTTCTCCTCTCTGGGGATAATAAAAACAAACCAGCGAACTGACAGAGGGCCTGACCAACACATCCACACCGAACCCACAGGAAAAAAAAAAAAAACAAACACCGTAGCCTCCAGCTACTAATTATAATTCTAATTTGCAAAACTTTCCTGCATTTTTAAACAATGGAAAAATGATGGTGAGAAGATACTTAGAAGAATGGATTCTTGTCAGTCTCCACTAACAAAAATAGGCAAAACCAAGTCAGCTACGCCTCAGCATAGTTATGTCCGTCGCAGCCTTCTTGGGTTTCAGGAGGCACAAACAAACGTTATCACAATTATGGTGAAACGCTGAACACCTGCAAATAATTTTCAACGTACTGGTTAATTGAAAAGCTCTGCGGCATACTTCTTGGAACAAGCCAGTTACCTGTTCTCACGCAAAGAGGAGTATATAGAACCATGGTGGATTTCCAGCTGATGAAGTAAAGGATTATTAAAGGAACGGGATGACCATAGGGATCATCGTTAATTCTCTGAAACAGATTCCGCCCTTTTCACCTGCCAAACACATGCCCACTTCTCCTCTCTGGGGATAATAAAAACTAACCAGCGAACTGACAGAGGGCCTGACCCCACCATCCACATCGACCACACACAAAAAAAAAGCCGTAACCTCCAGCTACTAATTATAATGCTAACTTGCAAAATTTCCCTGCATTTTAAAACAATGGAAAAATGATGGTGGGATGATACTTAGAAGAATGGCTTCTTGTCAGTCTCCATAAGAAAAATAAGCAACACCAAGTCAGCTACTCCTCAGCATAGTTATGTCCGTCGCAGCCTTCTTGGGTTTCAGGAGGCACAAACAAACGTTATCACCATTATGGTGAAACGCTGAACACCTGCAAATAATTTTCAACGTAGTGGTTAATTGAAAAGCTCTGCGGCATACTTCTTGGAACAATCCAGTTACCTGTTCCCACGCAAAGAGGAGTATATAGAACCATGGTGGATTTCCAGCTGATGAAGTAAAGGATTATTAAAGGAACGGGATGACCATGGGGATCATCGTTAATTCTCTGAAACAGAATCCGCCCTTTTCACCTGCCAAACACATGCCCACTTCTCCTCTCTGGGGATAATAAAAACTAACCAGCGAACTGACAGAGGGCTTGACCCCCCCCCCCATCCACATCGGCCACACACAAAAAAAAAAACGATACCCTCCAGCTACTAGTTATAATGCTAACCTGCAAGATTTCCCTGCATTTTAAAACAATGGAAAAATGGTGGTGGGATGATACTTAGAAGAATGGCTTCTTGACAGTCTCCACTAACAAAAAATAGGCAACGCCAAGTCAGCTACGCCTCAGCATAGTTATGTCCGACGCAGCCTTCTTGGATTTCAGGGGGCACAAACACACGTTATCACAATTATGGTGAAATGCTGAACACCTGCAAGTAATTTTCAACGTAGTGGTTAATTGAAAAGCTCTGTGGCATACTTCTTGGAACAAGCCAGTTACCTGTTCCCACACAAAGAGGAGTATAGAGAACCATGGTGGATTTCCAGCTGATGAAGTAAAGGATTATTAAAGGAACGGGATGACCATGGGGATCATCGTTAATTCTCTGAAACAGAATCCGCCCTTTTCACCTGCCAAACACATGCCCACTACTCTTCTCTGGGGATAATAAAAACTAACCAGCAAACTGACAGAGGGCCTGACCCCCCCCGCCAATCCACATCGACCACACACACAAAAAAAAAACCGTACCCTCCAGCTACTAATTATAATGCTAACTTGCAAAATTTCCCTGCATTTTAAAACAATGGAAAAATGGTGGTGGGATGATACTTAGAAGAATGGCTTCTTGTCAGTCTCCACTAACAAAAATAGGGAACACCAAGTCAGCTACTCCTCAGCATAGTTATGTCCGTCGCAGCCTTCTTGGGTTTCAGGAGGCACAAACAAACGTTATCACCATTATGGTCAAACGATGAACACCTGCAAATAATTTTCAACGTAGTGGTTAATTGAAAAGCTCTGCGGCATACTTCTTGGAACAAGCCAGTTACCTGTTCCCACGCAAAGGGGAGTATATAGAACCATGGTGGATTTCCAGCTGATGAAGTAAAGCATTATTAAAGGAATGGGATGACCATGGGGATCATCGTTAATTCTCTGAAACAGAATCTGCCCTTTTCACCTGCCAAACACATGCCCACTTCTCCTCTCTGGGGATAATAAAAACTAACCAGCGAACTGACAGTGGGCCCGACCCCACCCCCCATCCACATGGATCACACACACAAAAAAAAAACCATACCCTCCAGCTACTAATTATAATGCTAACTTGCAAAATTTCCCTGCATTTTAAAACAATGGAAAAATGGTGGTGGGATCATACTTAGAAGAATGGCTTCTTGTCAGTCTCCACTAACAAAAATAGGCAACACCAAGTCAGCTACGCCTCAGCATAGTTATGTCCGACGCAGCCTTCTTGGGTTTCAGGGAGCACAAACACACGTTATCACAATTATGGTGAAACGCTGAACACCTGCAAATAATTTTCAACGTAGTGGTTAATTGAAAAGCTCTGCGGCATACTTCTTGGAACAAGCCAGTTACCTGTTCCCACGCAAAGAGGAGTATATAGAACCATGGTGGATTTCCAGCTGATGAAGTAAAGGATTATTAAAGGAACGGGATGACCATGGGGATCATCGTTAATTCTCTGAAACAGAATCCGCCCTTTTCACCTGCCAAACACATGCCCACTACTCTTCTCTGGGGATAATAAAAACTAACGAGCGAACTGACAGAGGGTCTGACCCCCCCCATCCACATCGACCACACACACAGAAAAAAAAACCGTACCCTCCAGCTACTAATTATAATGCTAACTTGCAAAATTTCCCTGAATTTAAAACAATGGAAAAATGGTGGTGGGATGATACTTAGAAGAATGGCTTCCTGTCAGTCTCCACTAACAAAAATAGGCAACACAAAGTAAGCTACTCCTCAGCATATTTATGTCCGTCGCAGCCTTC
Source organism: Eulemur rufifrons (assembly GCF_041146395.1). Classification (NCBI taxonomy): domain Eukaryota; kingdom Metazoa; phylum Chordata; class Mammalia; order Primates; family Lemuridae; genus Eulemur; species Eulemur rufifrons. The sequence goes on from NC_091001.1 coordinate 4,045,222, forward strand.
TTGGGTTTCAGGAGGAACACACAAACGTTATCAAAATTATGGTGAAACGCTGAACACCTGCAAATAATTTTCAACGTACTGGTTAATTTGAAAACTCTCCAGCATACTTCTTGGAACAAGCCCGGTACCTGTGCCCACGCATAGAGGAGTATATAGAAACATGGTGGAATCCCAGCTGATGAAGCAAAGGATTCTTAAAGGAATGAGATGACCATGCGGATCCTGTTTAATTCTCTGAAACAGAATCCGCACTTTTCACCTGCCAAACACATGCCCACTACTCTTCTCTGGGGATAATAAAAACAAACCAGCGATCTGACAGAGGGCCTGAACACCCATCCTGACCGACCCCACAAAACAAAAAAGTACCCTCCAGCTACTAATTATAATGCCAATTTGCAAAATTTCCCTGCATTTTTAAACAATGGAGAAATGATGGTCGGATGATACTTAGAAGAATGGCTTCTTGTCAGTCTCCACTGACAATAATAGGCAACACCAAGTCAGCTACACCTCAGCATAGTTATGTCCGTAGCAGCCATATTTGGTTTCAGTAGGCACATACACACGTTATCACAATTATGGTGAAACGCTGAAAACCTGCAAAGGATTTTCAACATACTGGTTCATTGAAAAGCTCTGAGGCATACTTCTTGGAACAAGCCAGTTTCCTGTGCCCACGCATAGAGAAGTATATAGAACCATGGTGGATTCCCAGCTCATGAAGCAAAGGATTCTTAAAGGAACGGGATTACCATGCGGATCCTGTTTAATTCTCTGAAACAGATCCGCAGTTTTCACCTGCCATACTAATACCCACTTCTCCTCTCTGGGAATAATAAAAACAAACCAGCGAACTTACAGAGGGCCTGACCAACACATCCACACCGACCCCACAGGAAAAAAAAAAAAAAAAAACACCGTAGCCTCCAGCTACTAATTATAATGCTAACTTGCAAAACATTCCTGCATTTTTAAACAATGGAAAAATGATGGTGAGATGATACTTAGAAGAATGGATTCTTGTCAGTCTCCACTAACAAAAATAGGCAAAACCAAGTCAGCTACGCCTCAGCATAGTTATGTCCGTCGCAGGCTTCTTGGGTTTCAGGAGGCACAAACAAACGTTATCACAATTATGGTGAAACGCTGAACACCTGCAAATAGTTTTCAACGTAGTGGTTAATTGAAAAGCTCTGCGGCATACTTTTTGGAACAAGCCAGTTACCTGTTCCCACGCAAAGAGGAGTATATAGGACCATGGTGGATTTCCAACTGATGAAGTAAAGTATTATTAAAGGAACGGGATGACCATGGGGATCATCGTTAATTCTCTGAAACAGAATCCGCCCTTTTCACCTGCCAAACACATGCCCACTTCTCCTCTCTGGGGATAATAAAAACTAACCAGCGAACTGACAGAGGGCCTGACCCCCACCATCCACATCGACCACACAAAAAAAAAAACCGTACCCTCCAGCTACTAATTATAATGCTAACTTGCAAAATTTCCCTGCATTTTAAAACAATGGAAAAATGGTGGTGGGATGATACTTAGAAGAATGGCTTCTTGTCAGTCTCCACTAACAAAAATAGGCAACACCAAGTCAGCTACTCCTCAGCATAGGTATGTCCATCGCAGCCTTCTTGGGTTTCAGGAGGCACAAACAAACGTTATCACAATTATGGTGAAACGCTGAACACCTGAAAATAATTTTCAACGTAGTGGTTAATTGACAAGCTCTGCGGCACACTTCTTGGAACAAGCCAGTTACCTGTTCCCACGCAAAGAGGAGTATATAGAACCATGGTGGATTTCCAGCTGATGAAGTAAAGGATTATTAAAGGAACGGGATGACCATGGGGATCTTCGTTAATTCTCTGCAACAGAATCCGCCCTTTTCACCTGCCAAACACATGCCCACTTCTCCGCTCTGGGGATAATAAAAACTAACCAGCGAACTGACAGAGGGCCTGACCCCCCCATCCACATCGACCACACACACAAAAAAATACCGAACATTCCAGCTACTAATTATAATGCTAACTTGCAAAATTTCCCTGCATTTTAAAACAATGGAAAAATGGTGGTGGGATGATACTTAGAAGAATGGCTTCTTGTCAGTCTCCACTAACAAAAATAGGCAACACCAAGTCAGCTACGCCTCAGCATAGTTTTGTCCGTCGCAGCCTTCTTGGGTTTCAGGAGGCACAAACACACGTTATCACAATTATGGTGAAACGCTGAACACCTGCAAATAATTTTCAACGTAGTGGTTAATTGAAAAGCTCTGCGGCATACTTCTTGGAACAAACCAGTTATCTGTTCCCACAAAAAGAGGAGTATATAGAACCATGGTGGATTTCCAGCTCATGCAGTAAAGGATTATTAAAAGAACGGGATGACCATGGGGATCATCGTTAATTCTCTGAAACAGAATCCGCCCTTTTCACCTGCCAAACACATGCCCACTTCTCCTCTCTGGGGATAATAAAAACTAACCAGCGAACTGACAGAGGGCCTGACCCCCAACATCCACATCGACCACACACACAAAAAAAAAACCGTACCCTCCAGCTACTAATTATAATGCTAACTTGCAAAATTTCCCTGCATTTTAAAACAATGGAAAAATGGTGGTGGGATGATACTTAGAAGAATGGCTTCTTCTCAGTCTCCACTAACAAAAATAGGCAACACCAAGTCAGCTACTCCTCAGCATAGTTATGTCCGTCACAGCCTTCTTGGGTTTCAGGAGGCACAAACACACGTTATCACAATTATGATGAAACGCTGAACACCTGCAAATAATTTTCAACGTAGTAGTTAATTGAAAAGCTCTGCGGCATAGTTCTTGGAACAGCCAGTTACCTGTTCCCACGCAAAGAGGAGTATATAGAACCATGGCGGATTTCCAGCTGATGAAGTAAAGGATTATGAAAGGAACGGGATGACCATGGGGATCATCGTTAATTCTCTGAAACAGAATCCGCCCTTTTCACCTGCCAAACACATGCCCACTTCTCCTCTCTGGGGATAATAAAAACTAACCGGCCAACTGACAGAGGGCCTGTCCCCCCCACATCCACATCGAACACACACAAAAAAAAAAAACCGTACCTCCAGGTACTAATTATAATGCTAACTTGCAAAATTTCCCTGCATTTTAAAACAATGGAAAAATGGTGGTGGGATGATACTTAGAAGAATGGCTTCTTGTCAGTCTCCACTGACAAAAATAGGCAACACCAAGTCAGCTACGCCTCAGCATAGTTATGTCCGTAGCAGCCATATTTGGTTTCAGTAGGCACATACACACGTTATCACAATTATGGTGAAACTCTGAAAACCTGCAAAGGATTGTCAACATACTGGTTCATTGAAAAGCTCTGAGGCATACTTCTTGGAACTAGCCAGTTTCCTGTGCCCACGCATAGAAAAGTATATAGAACCATGGTGGATTCCCAGCTCATGAAGCAAAGGATTGTTAAAGGAACGGGATTACCATGCGGATCCTGTTTAATTCTCTGAAACAGATCCGCAGTTTTCACCTGCCATACTAATACCCACTTCTCCTCTCTGGGGATAATAAAAACCAACCGGGGAACTGACAGAGGGCCTGACCAACACATCCACACCGAACCCACAGGATAAAAAAAAAAGAACACCGTACCCTCCAGCTACTAATTATAATGCTAACTTGCAAAATTTCCCTGCATTTTAAAACAATGGAAAAATGGTGGTGGGATGATACTTAGAAGAATGGCTTCTTGTCAGTCTCCACTAACAAAAATAGGCAACACCAAGTCAGCTACTCCTCAGCATAGTTATGTCCGTCGCAGCCTTCTAGGGTTTCAGGAGGCACAAACAAAGGTTCTCACAAATATGGTAAAACGCTGAACACCTGCAAATAATTTTCAACGTAGTGGTTAATTGAAAAGCTCTGCGGCATACTTCTTGGAACAAGGCAGTTACCTGTTCCCACGCAAAGAGGAGTATATAGAACCATGGTGGATTTCCAGCTGATGAAGTAAAGGATTATTAAAGGAACGGGATGACCATGGGGATCATCGTTAATTCTCTGAAACAGAATCCGCCCTTTTCACCTGCCAAACACATGGCCACTTCTCCTCTCTGGGGATAATAAAAACTAACCAGCGAACTGACAGTGGGCCTGACCCCCCCCATCCACATAGACCACACACACAAAAAAAAACCGTACCCTCCAGCTACTAATTATAATGCTAACTTGCAAAATGTCCCTGCATTTTAAAACAATGGAAAAATGGTGGTGGGATCATACTTAGAAGAATGGCTTCTTGTCTGTCTCCACTAACACAAATAGGCAACACCAAGTCACCTACTCCTCAGCATAGTTATGTCCGTCACAGCCTTCTTGGTTTTCAGGAGGGACATACAAACGTTATCAAAATTATGGTGAAACGCTGAAAACCTGCAAATAATTTTCAACGTACTGGTTAATTTGAAAACTCTCCAGCATAATTCTTGGAACAAGCCAGGTACCTGTGCCCACGCATAGAAGAGTATAAAGAAACATGGTGGAATCCCAGCTGATGAAGCAAAGGATTCTTAAAGGAATGAGATGACCAAGCGGATCCTGTTTAATTCTCTGAAACAGAATCCGCACTTTTGACCTGCCAAACACATGCCCACTACTCTTCTCTTTGGATAATAAAAACAAACCAGCGATCTGACAGAGGGCCTGAACACCCATCCTTACCGACCCCACAAAACAAAAAAGTACCCTCCAGCTACTAATTATAATGCCAATTTGCAAAATTTCCCTGCATTTTTAAACAATGGAGAAATGATGGTGGGATGATACTTAGAAGAATGGCTTCTTGTCAGTCTCCACTGACAAAAATAGGCAACACCAAGTCAGCTACGCCTCAGCATAGTTATGTCCGTAGCAGCCATATTTGGTTTCAGTAGGCACATACACACGTTATCACAATTATGGTGAAACGCTGAAAACCTGCAAAGGATTGTCAACATACTGGTTCATTGAAAAGCTCTGAGGCACACTTCTTGGAACTAGCCAGTTTCCTGTGCCCACGCATAGACAAGTATATAGAACCATGGTGGATTCCCAGCTCATGAAGCAAAGGATTGCTAAAGTAACGGGATTACCATGCGGATCCTGTTTAATTCTCTGAAACAGATCCGCAGTTTTCACCTGCCATACTAATACCCACTTCTCCTCTCTGGGTATAATAAAAACCAACCGGGGAACTGACAGAGGGCCTGACCAACACATCCACACCGAACCCACAGGATAAAAAAAAAAAAAAACACCGTAGCCTCCAGCTACTAATTATAATGCTAACTTGCAAAATTTCCCTGCATTTTAAAACATTGGAAAAATGGTGGTGGGATGATACTTAGAAGAATGGCTTCTTGTCAGTCTCCACTAACAAAAATAGGCAACACCAAGTCAGCTACTCCTCAGCATAGTTATGTCCGTCGCAGCCTTCTAGGGTTTCAGGAGGCACAAACAAAGGTTCTCACAATTATGGTAAAACGCTGAACACCTGCAAATAATTTTCAACGTAGTGGTTAATTGAAAAGCTCTGCGGCATACTTCTTGGAACAAGCCAGTTACCTGTTCCCACGCAAAGAGGAGTATACAGAACCATGGTGGATTTCCAGCTGATGAAGTAAAGCATTATTAAAGGAACGGCATGACCATGGGGATCATCGTTAATTCTCTGAAACAGAATCCGCCCTTTTCACCTGCCAAACACATGCCCACTTCTCCTCTCTGGGGATAATAAAAACTAACCAGCGAACTGACAGAGGGCCTCACCCCCACCATCCACATCGACCACACACAAAAAAAAACCGTACCCTCCAGCTACTAATTATAATGCTAACTTGCAAAATTTCCCTGCATTTTAAAACAGTGGAAAAATGGTGGTGGGATCATACTTAGAAGAATGGCTTCTTGTCTGTCTCCACTAACAAAAATAGGCAACACCAAGTCAGCTACTCCTCAGCATACTTCTGCCCTCGCAGCCTTCTTGGGTTTCAGGAGGGACATACAAACGTTATCAAAATTATGGTGAAACGCTGAAAACCTGCAAATAATTTTCAACGTACTGGTTAATTTGAAAACTCTCCAGCATAATTCTTGGAACAAGCCAGGTACCTGTGCCCACGCATAGAGGAGTATATAGAAACATGGTGGAATCCCAGCTGATGAAGCAAAGGATTCTTAAAGGAATGAGATGACCATGCGGATCCTGTTTAATTCTCTGAAACAGAATCCGCACTTTTCACCTGCCAAACACATGCCCACTACTCTTCTCTGGGGATAATAAAAACAAACCAGCGATCTGACAGAGGGCCTGAACACCCATCCTCATCGACCCCACAAAACAAAAAAGTACCCTCCAGCTACTAATTATAATGCCAATTTGCAAAATTTCCCTGCATTTTTAAACAATGGAGAAATGATGGTGGGATGATACTTAGAAGAATGGCTTCTTGTCAGTCTCCACTGACAAAAATAGGCAACACCAAGTCAGCTACGCCTCAGCATAGTTATGTCCGTAGCAGCCATATTTGGTTTCAGTAGGCACATACACACGTTATCACAATTATGGTGAAACGCTGAAAACCTGCAAAGGATTTTCAACATACTGGTTAATTGAAAAGCTCTGAGGCATACTTCTTGGAACAAGCCAGTTACCTGTTCCCACGCAAAGAGGAGTATATAGAACCATGGTGGATTCCCAGATCATGAAGCAAAGGATTCTTAAAGGAACGGGATTACCATGCGGATCCTGTTTAATTCTCTGAAACAGATCCGCAGTTTTCACCTGCCATACTAATACCCACTTCTCCTCTCTGGGGATAATAAAAACCAACCGGGGAACGGACAGAGGGCCTGACCAACACATCCACAACGACCCCACAGGAAAAAAAAAAAAAAAAACACCGTAGCCTCCAGCTACTAATTATAATGCTAACTTGCAAAATTTACCTGCATTTTTAAACAATGGAAAAATGATGGTGAGATGATACTTACAAGAATTTATTCTTGTCAGACTCCACTAACAAAAATAGGCAAAACAAAGTCAGCTACGCCTCAGCATAGTTATGTCCGTCGCAGCCTTCTTGGGTTTCAGGAGGCACAAACAAAGGGTCTCACAATTATGGTGAAACGCTGACCACCTGCAAATAATTTTCAACGTACTGGTTAATTGAAAAGCTCTGCGGCATACTTCTTGGAACAAGCCAGTTACCTGTTCCCACGCAAAGAGGAGTATATAGAACCATGGTGGATTTCCAGCTGATGAAGTAAAGGATTATTAAAGGAACGGGATGACCATGGTGATGATCGTTAATTCTCTGAAACAGAATCCGCCCTTTTCACCTGCCAAACACATGCCCACTTCTCCTCTCTGGGGATAACAAAAACTAACCAGCGAACTCACAGAGGGCCTGACCCCCCCATCCACATCGACCTCACACACAAAAAAGAAAAACCGTACCCTCCAGCTACTAATTATAATGCTAACTTGCAAAATTTCCCTGCATTTTAAAACAATGAAAAAATGGTGGTGGGATGATACTTAGAAGAATGGCTTCTTGTCAGTCTCCACTAACAAAAATAGGCAACACCAAGTCAGCTACTCCTCAGCATAGCTATGTCCGTCACAGCCTTCTTGGGTTTCAGGAGGCACAAACAAACGTTATCACAATTATGGTGAAACGCTGAACACCTGCATATAATTTTCAACGTAGTGGTTAATTTGAAAACTCTCCAGCATAATTCTTGGAACAAGCCAGGTACCTGTGCCCACGCATAGATGAGTATATAGAAACATGGTGGAATCCCAGCTGATGAAGCAAAGAATTCTTAAAGGAATGAGATGACCATTCGGATCCTGTTTAATTCTCTGAAACAGAATCCGCCTTTTTCACCTGCCAAACACATGCCCACTTCTCCTCTCTGGGGATAATAATAATTAACCAGCGAACTGACAGAGGGCCTGACCCCCCCATCCACCTCGACCACACACACACAAAAAAAAAACCGTACCCGCCAGCTACTAATTATAATGCTAACTTGCAAAATTTCCTACATTTTAAAACAATGGAAAAATGGTGGTGGGATCATACTTAGAAGAATGGCTTCTTGTCTGTCTCCCCTACACAAATATAGGCAACACCAAGTCAGCTACTCCTCAGCATAGTTATGTCCGTCGCAGCCTTCTTGGGTTTCAGAAGGGACATACAAACGTTATCAAAATTATGGTGAAAGGCTGAAAACCTGCAAATAATTTTCAACGTACTGGTTAATTTGAAAAATCACCAGCATAATTCTTGGAACAAGCCAGGTACCTGTGCCCACGCATAGAGGAGTATATAGAAACATGGTGGAATCCCAGCTGATGAAGCAAAGGATTCTTAAAGGAATGAGATGACCATGCGGATCCTGTTTAATTCTCTGAAACAGAATCTGCACTTTTCACCTGCCAAACACATCCCCACTACTCTTCTCTGGGGATAATAAAAACAAACCAGCGATCTGACAGAGGGCCTGAACACCCATCCTGACCGACCCCACAAAACAAAAAAGTACCCTCCAGCTACTAATTATAATGCCAATTTGCAAAATTTCCCTGCATTTTTAAACAATGGAGAAATGATGGTGGGATGATACTGAGAAGAATGGCTTCTTGTCAGTCTCCACTGACAAACATAGGCAACACCAAGTCAGCTACGTCTCAGCATAGTTATGTCCGTAGCAGCCATATTTGGTTTCAGTAGGCACATACACACGTTATTACAATTATGGTGAAACGCTGAAAACCTGCAAAGGATTGTCAACATACTGGTTAATTGAAAAGCTCTGAGGCATACTTCTTGGAACTAGCCAGTTTCCTGTGCCCACGCGTAGACAAGTATATAGAACCATGGTGGATTCCCAGCTCATGAAGCAAAGGATTCTTAAAGGAACGGGATTACCATGCGGATCCTGTTTAATTCTCTGAAACAGATCCGCAGTTTTCACCTGCCATACTAATACCCACTTCTCCTCTCTGGGGATAATAAAAACCAACCGGGGAACTGACAGAGGGCCTGACCAAGACATCCACACCGACCCCACAGGAAAAAAAAAACAAAAAACACCGTAGCCTCCAGCTACTAATTATAATGCTAACTTGCAAAATTTCCCTGCATTTTAAAACAATGGAAAAATGGTGGTGGGATGATACTTAGAAGAATGGCTTCTTGTCAGTCTCCACTAACAAAAATAGGCAACACCAAGTCAGCTACTCCTCAGCATAGTTATGTCCGTCGCAGCCTTCTAGGCTTTCAGGAGGCACAAACAAAGGTTCTCAAAATTATGCTAAATCGCTGAACACCTGCAAATAATTTTCAACGTAGTGGTTAATTGAAAAGCTCTGCGGCATACTTCTTGGAACAAGCCAGTTACCTGTTCTCACGCAAAGAGGAGTATATAGAACCATGGTGGATTTCCAGCTGATGAAGTCAAGGATTATTAACGGAACGGGATGACCATGGGGATCATCGTTAATTCTCTGAAACAGAATCCGCCCTTTTCACCTGCCAAACACATGCCCACTTCTCCTCTCTGGGGATAATAAAAACTAACCAGCGAACTGACAGAGGGCCTGACCCCCCCATCCACATCGACCACACACAAAAAAAAAAACCGTACCCTCCAGCTACTAATTACAATGCTAACTTGCAAAATTTCCCTGCATTTTAAAACAATGGAAAAATGGTGGTGGGATGATACTTAGAAGAATGGCTTCTTGTCAGTCTCCACTAACAAAAATAGGCAACACCAAGTCAGCTACTCCTCAGCATAGTTATGTCCGTCGCAGCCTTCTTGGGTTTCAGGAGGCACAAATACACGTTATCACAATTATGGTGAAACGCTGAACACCTGCAAATAATTTTCAACGTAGTGGTTAATTGAAAAGCTCTGCGGCATACTTCTTGGAACAAGGCAGTTACCTGTTCCCACGCAAAGAGTAGTATAGAGAACCATGGTGGACTTCCAGCTGATGAAGTAAAGGATTATTAAAGGAACGGGATGACCATGGGGATCATCGTTAATTCTCTGAAACAGAATCCGCCCTTTTCACCTGCCAAACACATGCCCACTTCTCCTCTCTGGGGATAATAAAAACTAACCACCGAACTGACAGAGGGCCTGACCCCCCCCATCCACATCGACCACACACACAAAAAAAACCGTACCCTCCAGCTACTAATTATAATGCTAACTTGCAAAATTTCCCAGCATTTTAAAACAATGGAAAAATGATGGTGGGATCATACTTAGAAGAATGGCTTCTTGTCAGTCTCCACTAACAAAAATAGGCAACACCAAGTCAGCTACTCCTCAGCATAGTTATGTCCGTCGCTGCCTTCTTGGGTTTCAGGAGGGACATACAAACGTTATCAAAATTATGGTGAAACGCTGGAAACCTGCAAATAATTTTCAACGTACTGGTTAATTTGAAAACTCTCCAGCATAATTCTTGGAACAAGCCAGGTACCTGTGCCCACGCATAGAGGAGTATATAGAAACATGGTGGAATCCTAGCTGATGAAGCAAAGGATTCTTAAAGGAATGAGATGACCATGCGGATCCTGTTTAATTCTCTGAAACAGAATCCGCACTTTTCAGCTGCCAAACACATGCCCACTACTCTTCTCTGGGGATAATAAAAACAAACCAGCGATCTGACAGAGGGCCTGAACACCCATCCTGACCGACCCCACAAAACAAAATAGTACCCTCCAGCTACTAATTATAATGCCAATTTGCAAAATTTCCCTGCATTTTTAAACAACGGAGAAATGATGCTGGGATGATACTTAGAAGAATGGCTTCTTGTCAGGCTCCACTGACAAAAATAGGCAACACCAAGTCAGCTACGCCTCAGCATAGTTATGTCCGTAGCAGCCATATTTGGTTTCAGTAGGCACATACACACGTTATCACAATTATGGTGAAACGCTGAACACCTGCAAATAATTTTCAACGTAGTGGTTAATTGAGAAGCTCTGCGGCATAGTTCTTGGAACAAGGCAGTTACCTGTTCCCACGCAAAGAGGAGTATAGAGAACCATGGTGGATTTGCATCTGATGAAGTAAAGGATTATTAAAGGAAATGGATGTTCATGGGGATAATCGTTAATTCTCTGTAACAGAATCCGCCCTTTTCACCTGCCAAACACATGCCCACTTCTCCTCTCTGGGTATAATAAAAACTAACCAGCGAACTGACAGAGGGCCTGACCCCCACCATCCACATCGACCACACACACAAAAAAAAAAAAAACCGTACCCTCCAGCTACTAATTTTAATGCTAACTTGCAAAATTTCCCTGCATTTTAAAACAATGGAAAAATGGTGGTGGGATGATACTTAGAAGAATGGCTTCTTGTCAGTCTCCACTAACAAAAATAGGCAACACCAAGTCAGCTACTCGTCAGCATAGCTATGTCCATCGCAGCCTTCTTGGGTTTCAGGAGGCACAAACAAACGTTATCACAATTATGGTGAAACGCTGAACACCTGCAAATAATTTTCAACGTACTGGTTAATTGAAAAGCTCTGCGGCATACTTCTTGGAACAAGCCAGTTACCTGTTACCACGCAAAGAGGAGTATATAGAACCATGGTGGTTTTCCAGCTGATGAAGTAAAGGATTATTAAGGGAACGGGATGACCATGGGGATCATCGCTAATTCTCTGAAACAGATTCCGCCCTTTTCAGCTCCCAAACACATGCCCACTTCTCCTCTCTGGGGATAATAAAAACTAACCAGCGAACTGACAGAGGGCCTGACCCCCACCATCCACATCGACCACAAACAGAAAAAAAACCGTACCCTCCAGCTACTAATTATAATGCTAACTTGCAAAATTTCCCTGCATTTTAAAACAATGGAAAAATGGTGGTGGGATGATACTTAGAAGAATGGCTTCTTGTCAGTCTCCACTAACAAAAATAGGCAACACCAAGTCAGCTACTCCTCAGCATAGTTATGTCCGTCGCGGCCTTCTTGGGTTTCAGGAGGCACAAACACACGTTATCACAATTATGGTGAAACGCTGAACACCTGCAAATAATTTTCAACGTACTGGTTAATTGAAAAGCTCTGCGGCATACTTTTTGGAACAAGCCAGTTACCTGTTCCCACACAAACAGGAGTATATAGAACCATGGTGGATTTCCAGCTGATGAAGTAAAGGATTATTAAAGGAACGGGATGACCCTGGGGATCACCGTTAATTCTCTGAAACAGAATCCGCCCTTTTCACCTGCCAAACACATGCCCACTTCTCCTCTCTGGGGATAATAAAAACTAACCAGTGAACTGACAGAGGGCCTGACCCCACCCCATCCACATCGACCACACACACAAAAAAAAACCGTACCCTCCAGCTACTAATTTTAATGCTAACTTGCAAAATTTCCCTGCATTTTAAAACAATGGAAAAATGGTGGTGGGATGATACTTACAAGAATGGCTTCTTGTCAGTCTCCACTAACAAAAATAGGCAACACCAAGTCAGCTACTCCTCAGCATAGTTATGTCCGTTGCAGCCTTCTAGGGTTTCAGGAGGCACAAACAAAGGTTCTCACAATTATGGTGAAACGCTGGACACCTGCAAATAATTTTCAACGTAGTGGTTAATTGAAAAGCTGTGCGGCATACTTTTTGGAACAAGCCAGTTACCTGTTCCCACGCAAAGAGGAGTATATAGAACCATGGTGGATTTCCAGCTGATGAAGTAAAGGATTATTAAAGGAAAGGGATAACCATGGGGATCATCGTTAATTCTCTGAAACAGAATCCGCCCTTTTCACCTGCCAAACACATGCCCACTTCTCCTCTCTGGGGATAATAAAAACTAACGAGCGAACTGACAGAGGGCCTTACCCCCCCATCCACATCGACCACACACACAAAAAAAAACCATACCCTCCAGCTACTAATTATAATGCTAACTTGCAAAATTTCCCTGCATTTTTAAACAATGGAGAAATGATGGTGGGATGATACTTAGAAGAATGGCTTCTTGTCAGTCTCCACTGACAAAAATAGGCAACACCAAGTCAGCAACGCCTCAGCATAGTTATGTCCGTAGCAGCCATATTTGGTTTCAGTAGGCACATACACACGTTATCACAATTATGGTGAAACGCTGAAAACCTGCAAAGGATTGTCAACATACTGGTTAATTGAAAAGCTCTGAGGCATACTTCTTGGAACTAGCCAGTTTCCTGTGCCCACGCGTAGACAAGTATATAGAACCATGGTGGATTCCCAGCTCATGAAGCAAAGGATTCTTAAAGGAACGGGATTACCATGCGGATCCTGTTTAATTCTCTGAAACAGATCCGCAGTTTTCACCTGCCATACTAATACCCACTTCTCCTCTCTGGGGATAATAAAAACCAACCGGGGACCTGACAGAGGGCCTGACCAACACATCCACACCGACCCCACAGGAAAAAAACAAAAAAAAACACCATAGCCTCCAGCTACTAATTATAATGCTAACTTGCAAAATTTTCCTGCATTTTTAAACAATGGAAAAATGATGGTGAGATGATACTTACAAGAATGGATTCTTGTCAGTCTCCACTAACAAAAATAGGCAAAACCAAGTCAGCTACGCCTCAGCGTAGTTATGTCCGTCGCAGCCTTCTTCGGTTTCAGGAGACACAAACAAAGTTTCTGACAATTATGGTGAAACGCTGAACACCTGCAAATAATTTTCAACGTAGTGGTTAATTGAAAAGCTCTGCGGCATACTTCTTGGAACAAGCCAGTTACCTGTTCCCACGCAAAGAGGAGTATACAGAACCATGGTGGATTTCCAGCTGATGAAGTAAAGCATTATTAAAGGAACGGCATGACCATGGGGATCATCGTTAATTCTCTGAAACAGAATCCGCCCTTTTCACCTGCCAAACACATGCCCACTTCTCCTCTCTGGGGATAATAAAAACTAACCAGCGAACTGACAGAGGGCCTCACCCCCACCATCCACATCGACCACACACAAAAAAAAACCGTACCCTCCAGCTACTAATTATAATGCTAACTTGCAAAATTTCCCTGCATTTTAAAACAGTGGAAAAATGGTGGTGGGATCATACTTAGAAGAATGGCTTCTTGTCTGTCTCCACTAACAAAAATAGGCAACACCAAGTCAGCTACTCCTCAGCATACTTCTGCCCTCGCAGCCTTCTTGGGTTTCAGGAGGGACATACAAACGTTATCAAAATTATGGTGAAACGCTGAAAACCTGCAAATAATTTTCAACGTACTGGTTAATTTGAAAACTCTCCAGCATAATTCTTGGAACAAGCCAGGTACCTGTGCCCACGCATAGAGGAGTATATAGAAACATGGTGGAATCCCAGCTGATGAAGCAAAGGATTCTTAAAGGAATGAGATGACCATGCGGATCCTGTTTAATTCTCTGAAACAGAATCCGCACTTTTCACCTGCCAAACACATGCCCACTACTCTTCTCTGGGGATAATAAAAACAAACCAGCGATCTGACAGAGGGCCTGAACACCCATCCTCATCGACCCCACAAAACAAAAAAGTACCCTCCAGCTACTAATTATAATGCCAATTTGCAAAATTTCCCTGCATTTTTAAACAATGGAGAAATGATGGTGGGATGATACTTAGAAGAATGGCTTCTTGTCAGTCTCCACTGACAAAAATAGGCAACACCAAGTCAGCTACGCCTCAGCATAGTTATGTCCGTAGCAGCCATATTTGGTTTCAGTAGGCACATACACACGTTATCACAATTATGGTGAAACGCTGAAAACCTGCAAAGGATTTTCAACATACTGGTTAATTGAAAAGCTCTGAGGCATACTTCTTGGAACAAGCCAGTTACCTGTTCCCACGCAAAGAGGAGTATATAGAACCATGGTGGATTCCCAGATCATGAAGCAAAGGATTCTTAAAGGAACGGGATTACCATGCGGATCCTGTTTAATTCTCTGAAACAGATCCGCAGTTTTCACCTGCCATACTAATACCCACTTCTCCTCTCTGGGGATAATAAAAACCAACCGGGGAACGGACAGAGGGCCTGACCAACACATCCACAACGACCCCACAGGAAAAAAAAAAAAAAAAACACCGTAGCCTCCAGCTACTAATTATAATGCTAACTTGCAAAATTTACCTGCATTTTTAAACAATGGAAAAATGATGGTGAGATGATACTTACAAGAATTTATTCTTGTCAGACTCCACTAACAAAAATAGGCAAAACAAAGTCAGCTACGCCTCAGCATAGTTATGTCCGTCGCAGCCTTCTTGGGTTTCAGGAGGCACAAACAAAGGGTCTCACAATTATGGTGAAACGCTGACCACCTGCAAATAATTTTCAACGTACTGGTTAATTGAAAAGCTCTGCGGCATACTTCTTGGAACAAGCCAGTTACCTGTTCCCACGCAAAGAGGAGTATATAGAACCATGGTGGATTTCCAGCTGATGAAGTAAAGGATTATTAAAGGAACGGGATGACCATGGTGATGATCGTTAATTCTCTGAAACAGAATCCGCCCTTTTCACCTGCCAAACACATGCCCACTTCTCCTCTCTGGGGATAACAAAAACTAACCAGCGAACTCACAGAGGGCCTGACCCCCCCATCCACATCGACCTCACACACAAAAAAGAAAAACCGTACCCTCCAGCTACTAATTATAATGCTAACTTGCAAAATTTCCCTGCATTTTAAAACAATGAAAAAATGGTGGTGGGATGATACTTAGAAGAATGGCTTCTTGTCAGTCTCCACTAACAAAAATAGGCAACACCAAGTCAGCTACTCCTCAGCATAGCTATGTCCGTCACAGCCTTCTTGGGTTTCAGGAGGCACAAACAAACGTTATCACAATTATGGTGAAACGCTGAACACCTGCATATAATTTTCAACGTAGTGGTTAATTTGAAAACTCTCCAGCATAATTCTTGGAACAAGCCAGGTACCTGTGCCCACGCATAGATGAGTATATAGAAACATGGTGGAATCCCAGCTGATGAAGCAAAGAATTCTTAAAGGAATGAGATGACCATTCGGATCCTGTTTAATTCTCTGAAACAGAATCCGCCTTTTTCACCTGCCAAACACATGCCCACTTCTCCTCTCTGGGGATAATAATAATTAACCAGCGAACTGACAGAGGGCCTGACCCCCCCATCCACCTCGACCACACACACACAAAAAAAAAACCGTACCCGCCAGCTACTAATTATAATGCTAACTTGCAAAATTTCCTACATTTTAAAACAATGGAAAAATGGTGGTGGGATCATACTTAGAAGAATGGCTTCTTGTCTGTCTCCCCTACACAAATATAGGCAACACCAAGTCAGCTACTCCTCAGCATAGTTATGTCCGTCGCAGCCTTCTTGGGTTTCAGAAGGGACATACAAACGTTATCAAAATTATGGTGAAAGGCTGAAAACCTGCAAATAATTTTCAACGTACTGGTTAATTTGAAAAATCACCAGCATAATTCTTGGAACAAGCCAGGTACCTGTGCCCACGCATAGAGGAGTATATAGAAACATGGTGGAATCCCAGCTGATGAAGCAAAGGATTCTTAAAGGAATGAGATGACCATGCGGATCCTGTTTAATTCTCTGAAACAGAATCTGCACTTTTCACCTGCCAAACACATCCCCACTACTCTTCTCTGGGGATAATAAAAACAAACCAGCGATCTGACAGAGGGCCTGAACACCCATCCTGACCGACCCCACAAAACAAAAAAGTACCCTCCAGCTACTAATTATAATGCCAATTTGCAAAATTTCCCTGCATTTTTAAACAATGGAGAAATGATGGTGGGATGATACTGAGAAGAATGGCTTCTTGTCAGTCTCCACTGACAAACATAGGCAACACCAAGTCAGCTACGTCTCAGCATAGTTATGTCCGTAGCAGCCATATTTGGTTTCAGTAGGCACATACACACGTTATTACAATTATGGTGAAACGCTGAAAACCTGCAAAGGATTGTCAACATACTGGTTAATTGAAAAGCTCTGAGGCATACTTCTTGGAACTAGCCAGTTTCCTGTGCCCACGCGTAGACAAGTATATAGAACCATGGTGGATTCCCAGCTCATGAAGCAAAGGATTCTTAAAGGAACGGGATTACCATGCGGATCCTGTTTAATTCTCTGAAACAGATCCGCAGTTTTCACCTGCCATACTAATACCCACTTCTCCTCTCTGGGGATAATAAAAACCAACCGGGGAACTGACAGAGGGCCTGACCAAGACATCCACACCGACCCCACAGGAAAAAAAAAACAAAAAACACCGTAGCCTCCAGCTACTAATTATAATGCTAACTTGCAAAATTTCCCTGCATTTTAAAACAATGGAAAAATGGTGGTGGGATGATACTTAGAAGAATGGCTTCTTGTCAGTCTCCACTAACAAAAATAGGCAACACCAAGTCAGCTACTCCTCAGCATAGTTATGTCCGTCGCAGCCTTCTAGGCTTTCAGGAGGCACAAACAAAGGTTCTCAAAATTATGCTAAATCGCTGAACACCTGCAAATAATTTTCAACGTAGTGGTTAATTGAAAAGCTCTGCGGCATACTTCTTGGAACAAGCCAGTTACCTGTTCTCACGCAAAGAGGAGTATATAGAACCATGGTGGATTTCCAGCTGATGAAGTCAAGGATTATTAACGGAACGGGATGACCATGGGGATCATCGTTAATTCTCTGAAACAGAATCCGCCCTTTTCACCTGCCAAACACATGCCCACTTCTCCTCTCTGGGGATAATAAAAACTAACCAGCGAACTGACAGAGGGCCTGACCCCCCCATCCACATCGACCACACACAAAAAAAAAAACCGTACCCTCCAGCTACTAATTACAATGCTAACTTGCAAAATTTCCCTGCATTTTAAAACAATGGAAAAATGGTGGTGGGATGATACTTAGAAGAATGGCTTCTTGTCAGTCTCCACTAACAAAAATAGGCAACACCAAGTCAGCTACTCCTCAGCATAGTTATGTCCGTCGCAGCCTTCTTGGGTTTCAGGAGGCACAAATACACGTTATCACAATTATGGTGAAACGCTGAACACCTGCAAATAATTTTCAACGTAGTGGTTAATTGAAAAGCTCTGCGGCATACTTCTTGGAACAAGGCAGTTACCTGTTCCCACGCAAAGAGTAGTATAGAGAACCATGGTGGACTTCCAGCTGATGAAGTAAAGGATTATTAAAGGAACGGGATGACCATGGGGATCATCGTTAATTCTCTGAAACAGAATCCGCCCTTTTCACCTGCCAAACACATGCCCACTTCTCCTCTCTGGGGATAATAAAAACTAACCACCGAACTGACAGAGGGCCTGACCCCCCCCATCCACATCGACCACACACACAAAAAAAACCGTACCCTCCAGCTACTAATTATAATGCTAACTTGCAAAATTTCCCAGCATTTTAAAACAATGGAAAAATGATGGTGGGATCATACTTAGAAGAATGGCTTCTTGTCAGTCTCCACTAACAAAAATAGGCAACACCAAGTCAGCTACTCCTCAGCATAGTTATGTCCGTCGCTGCCTTCTTGGGTTTCAGGAGGGACATACAAACGTTATCAAAATTATGGTGAAACGCTGGAAACCTGCAAATAATTTTCAACGTACTGGTTAATTTGAAAACTCTCCAGCATAATTCTTGGAACAAGCCAGGTACCTGTGCCCACGCATAGAGGAGTATATAGAAACATGGTGGAATCCTAGCTGATGAAGCAAAGGATTCTTAAAGGAATGAGATGACCATGCGGATCCTGTTTAATTCTCTGAAACAGAATCCGCACTTTTCAGCTGCCAAACACATGCCCACTACTCTTCTCTGGGGATAATAAAAACAAACCAGCGATCTGACAGAGGGCCTGAACACCCATCCTGACCGACCCCACAAAACAAAATAGTACCCTCCAGCTACTAATTATAATGCCAATTTGCAAAATTTCCCTGCATTTTTAAACAACGGAGAAATGATGCTGGGATGATACTTAGAAGAATGGCTTCTTGTCAGGCTCCACTGACAAAAATAGGCAACACCAAGTCAGCTACGCCTCAGCATAGTTATGTCCGTAGCAGCCATATTTGGTTTCAGTAGGCACATACACACGTTATCACAATTATGGTGAAACGCTGAACACCTGCAAATAATTTTCAACGTAGTGGTTAATTGAGAAGCTCTGCGGCATAGTTCTTGGAACAAGGCAGTTACCTGTTCCCACGCAAAGAGGAGTATAGAGAACCATGGTGGATTTGCATCTGATGAAGTAAAGGATTATTAAAGGAAATGGATGTTCATGGGGATAATCGTTAATTCTCTGTAACAGAATCCGCCCTTTTCACCTGCCAAACACATGCCCACTTCTCCTCTCTGGGTATAATAAAAACTAACCAGCGAACTGACAGAGGGCCTGACCCCCACCATCCACATCGACCACACACACAAAAAAAAAAAAAACCGTACCCTCCAGCTACTAATTTTAATGCTAACTTGCAAAATTTCCCTGCATTTTAAAACAATGGAAAAATGGTGGTGGGATGATACTTAGAAGAATGGCTTCTTGTCAGTCTCCACTAACAAAAATAGGCAACACCAAGTCAGCTACTCGTCAGCATAGCTATGTCCATCGCAGCCTTCTTGGGTTTCAGGAGGCACAAACAAACGTTATCACAATTATGGTGAAACGCTGAACACCTGCAAATAATTTTCAACGTACTGGTTAATTGAAAAGCTCTGCGGCATACTTCTTGGAACAAGCCAGTTACCTGTTACCACGCAAAGAGGAGTATATAGAACCATGGTGGTTTTCCAGCTGATGAAGTAAAGGATTATTAAGGGAACGGGATGACCATGGGGATCATCGCTAATTCTCTGAAACAGATTCCGCCCTTTTCAGCTCCCAAACACATGCCCACTTCTCCTCTCTGGGGATAATAAAAACTAACCAGCGAACTGACAGAGGGCCTGACCCCCACCATCCACATCGACCACAAACAGAAAAAAAACCGTACCCTCCAGCTACTAATTATAATGCTAACTTGCAAAATTTCCCTGCATTTTAAAACAATGGAAAAATGGTGGTGGGATGATACTTAGAAGAATGGCTTCTTGTCAGTCTCCACTAACAAAAATAGGCAACACCAAGTCAGCTACTCCTCAGCATAGTTATGTCCGTCGCGGCCTTCTTGGGTTTCAGGAGGCACAAACACACGTTATCACAATTATGGTGAAACGCTGAACACCTGCAAATAATTTTCAACGTACTGGTTAATTGAAAAGCTCTGCGGCATACTTTTTGGAACAAGCCAGTTACCTGTTCCCACACAAACAGGAGTATATAGAACCATGGTGGATTTCCAGCTGATGAAGTAAAGGATTATTAAAGGAACGGGATGACCCTGGGGATCACCGTTAATTCTCTGAAACAGAATCCGCCCTTTTCACCTGCCAAACACATGCCCACTTCTCCTCTCTGGGGATAATAAAAACTAACCAGTGAACTGACAGAGGGCCTGACCCCACCCCATCCACATCGACCACACACACAAAAAAAAACCGTACCCTCCAGCTACTAATTTTAATGCTAACTTGCAAAATTTCCCTGCATTTTAAAACAATGGAAAAATGGTGGTGGGATGATACTTACAAGAATGGCTTCTTGTCAGTCTCCACTAACAAAAATAGGCAACACCAAGTCAGCTACTCCTCAGCATAGTTATGTCCGTTGCAGCCTTCTAGGGTTTCAGGAGGCACAAACAAAGGTTCTCACAATTATGGTGAAACGCTGGACACCTGCAAATAATTTTCAACGTAGTGGTTAATTGAAAAGCTGTGCGGCATACTTTTTGGAACAAGCCAGTTACCTGTTCCCACGCAAAGAGGAGTATATAGAACCATGGTGGATTTCCAGCTGATGAAGTAAAGGATTATTAAAGGAAAGGGATAACCATGGGGATCATCGTTAATTCTCTGAAACAGAATCCGCCCTTTTCACCTGCCAAACACATGCCCACTTCTCCTCTCTGGGGATAATAAAAACTAACGAGCGAACTGACAGAGGGCCTTACCCCCCCATCCACATCGACCACACACACAAAAAAAAACCATACCCTCCAGCTACTAATTATAATGCTAACTTGCAAAATTTCCCTGCATTTTTAAACAATGGAGAAATGATGGTGGGATGATACTTAGAAGAATGGCTTCTTGTCAGTCTCCACTGACAAAAATAGGCAACACCAAGTCAGCAACGCCTCAGCATAGTTATGTCCGTAGCAGCCATATTTGGTTTCAGTAGGCACATACACACGTTATCACAATTATGGTGAAACGCTGAAAACCTGCAAAGGATTGTCAACATACTGGTTAATTGAAAAGCTCTGAGGCATACTTCTTGGAACTAGCCAGTTTCCTGTGCCCACGCGTAGACAAGTATATAGAACCATGGTGGATTCCCAGCTCATGAAGCAAAGGATTCTTAAAGGAACGGGATTACCATGCGGATCCTGTTTAATTCTCTGAAACAGATCCGCAGTTTTCACCTGCCATACTAATACCCACTTCTCCTCTCTGGGGATAATAAAAACCAACCGGGGACCTGACAGAGGGCCTGACCAACACATCCACACCGACCCCACAGGAAAAAAACAAAAAAAAACACCATAGCCTCCAGCTACTAATTATAATGCTAACTTGCAAAATTTTCCTGCATTTTTAAACAATGGAAAAATGATGGTGAGATGATACTTACAAGAATGGATTCTTGTCAGTCTCCACTAACAAAAATAGGCAAAACCAAGTCAGCTACGCCTCAGCGTAGTTATGTCCGTCGCAGCCTTCTTCGGTTTCAGGAGACACAAACAAAGTTTCTGACAATTATGGTGAAACGCTGAACACCTGCAAATAATTTTCAACGTAGTGGTTAATTGAAAAGCTCTGCGGCATACTTCTTGGAACAAGGCAGTTACCTGTTCCCACGCAAAGAGGAGTATAGAGAACCATGGTGGATTTCCAGCTGATGAAGTAAAGGATTATTAAAGGAACGGGATGACCATGGGGATCATCGTTAATTCTCTGAAACAGAATCCGCCCTTTTCACCTGCCAAACACATGCCCACTTCTCCTCTCTGGGGATAGTAAAAACTATCCAGCGAACTGAGAGAGGGCCTGACCCCCACCATCCACATCGACCACACACACAAAAAAAACCGTACCCTCCAGCTACTAATTATAATGCTAACTTGGAAAATTTCCCAGCATTTTAAAACAATGGAAAAATGGTGGTGGGATCATACTTAGAAGAATGGCTTCTTGTCTGTCTCCACTAACAAAAATAGGCAACACCAAGTCAGCTACTCCTCAGCATAGTTATGTCCGTCGCTGCCTTCTTGGGTTTCAGGAGGGACATACAAACGTTATCAAAATTACGGTGAAACGCTGGAAACCTGCAAATAATTTTCAACGTACTGGTTAATTTGAAAACTCTCCAGCATAATTCTTGGAACAAGCCAGGTACCTGTGCCCACGCATAGAGGAGTATATAGAAACATGGTGGAATCCTAGCTGATGAAGCAAAGGATTCTTAAAGGAATCAGATGACCATGCGGATCCTGTTTAATTCTCTGAAACAGAATCCGCACTTTTCACCTGCCAAACACATGCCGACTACTCTTCTCTGGGGATAATAAAAACAAACCAGCGATATGACAGAGGGCCTGAACACCCATCCTGACCGACCCCAGAAAACAAAATAGTACCCTCCAGCTACTAATTATAATGCCAATTTGCAAAATTTCCCTGCATTTTTAAACAACGGAGAAATGATGGTGGGATGATACTTAGAAGAATGGCTTCTTGTCAGTCTCCACTGACAAAAATAGGCAACACCAAGTCAGCTACGCCTCAGCATAGTTATGTCCGTAGCAGCCATATTTGGTTTCAGTAGGCACATACACACGTTATCACAATTATGGTGAAACGCTGAACACCTGCAAATAATTTTCAACGTAGTGGCTAATTGAAAAGCTCTGCGGCATACTTCTTGGAACAAGGCAGTTACCATTCCCACGCAAAGAGGAGTATAGAGAACCATGGTGGATTTGCATCTGATGAAGTAAAGGATTATTAAAGGAAAGGGATGTTCATGGGGATAATCGTTAATTCTCTGTAACAGAATCCGCCCTTTTCACCTGCCAAACACATGCCCACTTCTCCTCTCTGGGTATAATAAAAACTAACCAGCGAACTGACAGAGGGCTTGACCCCCCCCATCCACATCGACCACACACAAAAAAAAAAAAACCGTACCCTCCAGCTACTAATTATAATGCTAACTTGCAAAATTTCCCTGCATTTTAAAACAATGGAAAAATGGTGGTGGGATGATACTTAGAAGAATGGCTTCTTGTCAGTCTCCACTAACAAAAATAGGCAACACCAAGTCAGCTACTCGTCAGCATAGCTATGTCCATCGCAGCCTTCTTGGGTTTCAGGAGGCACAAACAAACGTTATCACAATTATGGTGAAATGCTGAACACCTGCAAATAATTTTCAACGTACTGGTTAATTGAAAAGCTCTGCGGCATACTTCTTGGAACAAGCCAGTTACCTGTTCCCACGCAAAGAGGAGTATATAGAACCATGGTGGTTTTCCAGCTGATGAAGTAAAGGATTATTAAGGGAACGGGATGACCATGGGGATCATCGTTAATTCTCTGAAACAGAATCCGCCCTTTTCACCTGCCAAACACATGCCCACTTCTCCTCTCTGGGGATAATAAAAACTAACCAGTGAACTGACAGAGGGCCTGACCCCCCCCCATCCACATCGACCACACACACAAAAAAAAACCGTACCCTCCAGCTACTAATTTTAATGCTAACTTGCAAAATTTCCCTGCATTTTAAAACAATGGAAAAATGGTGGTGGGATGATACTTAGAAGAATGGCTTCTTGTCAGTCTCCACTAACAAAAACAGGCAACACCAAGTCAGCTACTCCTCAGCATAGTTATGTCCGTCGCAGCCTTCCAGGGTTTCAGGAGGCACAAACAAAGGTTCTCACAATTATGGTGAAACGCTGGACACCTGCAAATAATTTTCAACGTAGTGGTTAATTGAAAAGCTGTGCGGCATACTTCTTGGAACAAGCCAGTTACCTGTTCCCACGCAAAGAGGAGTATATAGAAACATGGTGGATTTCCAGCTGATGAAGTAAAGGATTATTAAAGGAAAGGGATAACCATGGGGATCATCGTTAATTCTCTGAAACAGAATCCGCCCTTTTCACCTGCCAAACACATGCCCACTTCTCCTCTCTGGGGATAATAAAAAGTAACGAGCGAACTGACAGAGGGCCTTACCCCCCCCATCCACATCGACCACACACACAAAAAAAAAACCGTACCCTCCAGCTACTAATTATAATGCTAACTTGCAAAATTTCCCTGCATTTTTAAACAATGGAGAAATGATGGTGGGATGATACTTAGAAGAATGGCTTCTTGTCAGTCTCCACTGACAAAAATAGGCAACACCAAGTCAGCTACGCCTCAGCATAGTTATGTCCGTGGCAGCCATATTTGGTTTCAGGAGGCACATACACACGTTATCACAATTATGTTGAAACGCTGAAAACCTGCAAAGGATTGTCAACATACTGGTTAATTGAAAAGCTCTGAGGCATACTTCTTGGAACTAGCCAGTTTCCTGTGCCCACGCATAGACAAGTATATAGAACCATGGTGGATTCCCAGCTCATGAAGCAAATTATTCTTAAAGGAACGGGATTACCATGCGGATCCTGTTTAATTCTCTGAAACAGATCCGCAGTTTTCACCTGCCATACTAATACCCACTTCTCCTCTCTGGGGATAATAAAAACCAACCGGGGAACTGACAGAGGGCCTGACCAACACATCCACACAGACACCACAGGAAAAAAACAAAAAAAAACACCGTAGCCTCCAGCTACTAATTATAATGCTAACTTGCAAAATTTTCCTGCATTTTTAAACAATGGAAAAATGATGGTGAGATGATACTTACAAGAATGGATTCTTGTCAGTCTCCACTAACAAAAATAGGCAAAACCAAGTCAGCTACGCCTCAGCGTAGTTATGTCCGTCGCAGCCTTCTTGGGTTTCAGGAGACACAAACAAAGGTTCTCACAATTATGGTGAAACGCTGAACACCTGCAAATAATTTTCAACGTAGTGGTTAATTGAAAAGCTCTGCGGCATACTTCTTGGAACAAGCCAGTTACCTGTTCCCACGCAAAGAGGAGTATATAGAACCATGGTGGATTTCCAGCTGATGAAGTAAAGGATTATTAAAGGAACGGGATGACCATGGGGATCATCGTTAATTCTCTGAAACAGAATCCGCCCTTTTCACCTGCCAAACACATGCCTACTTCTCCTCTCTGGGGATAATAAAAACTATCCAGCGAACTGAGAGAGGGCCTGACCCCCACCATCCACATCGACCACACACACAAAAAAAACCGTACCCTCCAGCTACTAATTATAATGCTAACTTGCAAAATTTCCCTGCATTTTAAAACAATGGAAAAATGGTGGTGGGATGATACTTAGAAGAATAGCTTCTTGTCAGTCTCCACTAACAAAAATAGGCAACACCAAGTCAGCTACTCCTCAGCATAGTTATGTCCGTCGCAGACTTCTTGGGTTTCAGGAGGCACAAACAAAGGTTCTCACAATTATGGTGAAACGCTGAACACCTGCAAATAATTTTCAACGTAGTGGTTAATTGGAAAGCTCTGCGGCATACTTCTTGGAACAAGGCAGTTACCTGTTCCCACGCAAAGAGGAGTATTGAGAACCATGGTGGATTTCCAGCTGATGAAGTAAAGGATTATTAAAGGAAAGGGATAACCATGGGGATCATCGTTAATTCTCTGAAACAGAATCCGCCCTTTTCACCTGCCAAACACATGCCCACTTCTCCTCTCTGGGGATAATAAAAACTAACGAGCGAACTGACAGAGGGCCTTACCACCCCATCCACATCGACCACACACACAAAAAAAAACCATACCCTCCAGCTACTAATTATAATGCTAACTTGCAAAATTTCCCTGCATTTTTAAACAATGGAGAAATGATGGTGGGATGATACTTAGAAGAATGGCTTCTTGTCAGTCTCCACTGACAAAAATAGGCAACACCAAGTCAGCTACCCCTCAGCATAGTTATGTCCGTAGCAGCCATATTTGGTTTCAGTAGGCACATACACACGTTATCACAATTATGGTGAAACGCTGAAAACCTGCAAAGGATTGTCAACATACTGGTTCATTGAAAAGCTCTGAGGCATACTTCTTGGAACTAGCCAGTTTCCTGTGCCCACGCGTAGACAAGTATATAGAACCATGGTGGATTCCCAGCTCATGAAGCAAAGGATTCTTAAAGGAACGGGATTACCATGCGGATCCTGTTTAATTCTCTGAAACAGATCCGCAGTTTTCACCTGCCATACTAATACCCACTTCTCCTCTCTGGGGATAATAAAAACCAACCGGGGACCTGACAGAGGGCCTGACCAACACATCCACACCGACCCCACAGGAAAAAAACAAAAAAAAACACCGTAGCCTCCAGCTACTAATTATAATGCTAACTTGCAAAATTTTCCTGCATTTTTAAACAATGGAAAAATGATGGTGAGATGATACTTACAAGAATGGATTCTTGTCAGTCTCCACTAACAAAAATAGGCAAAACCAAGTCAGCTACGCCTCAGCGTAGTTATGTCCGTCGCAGCCTTCTTCGGTTTCAGGAGACACAAACAAAGTTTCTGACAATTATGGTGAAACGCTGAACACCTGCAAATAATTTTCAACGTAGTGGTTAATTGAAAAGCTCTGCGGCATACTTCTTGGAACAAGCCAGTTACCTGTTCCCACGCAAAGAGGAGTATAGAGAACCATGGTGGATTTCCAGCTGATGAAGTAAAGGATTATTAAAGGAACGGGATGACCATGGGGATCATCGTTAATTCTCTGAAACAGAATCCGCCCTTTTCACCTGCCAAACACATGCCCACTTCTCCTCTCTGGGGATAGTAAAAACTAACCAGCGAACTGACAGAGGGACTGACCCCCCCCATCCACATCGACCACACACACAAAAAAAACCGTACCCTCCAGCTACTAATTATAATGCTAACTTGGAAAATTTCCCAGCATTTTAAAACAATGGAAAAATGGTGGTGGGATCATACTTAGAAGAATGGCTTCTTGTCTGTCTCCACTAACAAAAATAGGCAACACCAAGTCAGCTACTCCTCAGCATAGTTATGTCCGTCGCTGCCTTCTTGGGTTTCAGGAGGGACATACAAACGTTATCAAAATTATGGTGAAACGCTGGAAACCTGCAAATAATTTTCAACGTACTGGTTAATTTGAAAACTCTCCAGCATAATTCTTGGAACAAGCCAGGTACCTGTGCCCACGCATAGAGGAGTATATAGAAACATGGTGGAATCCTAGCTGATGAAGCAAAGGATTCTTAAAGGAATGAGATGACCATGCGGATCCTGTTTAATTCTCTGAAACAGAATCCGCACTTTTCACCTGCCAAACACATGCCGACTACTCTTCTCTGGGGATAATAAAAACAAACCAGCGATATGACAGAGGGCCTGAACACCCATCCTGACCGACCCCAGAAAACAAAATAGTACCCTCCAGCTACTAATTATAATGCCAATTTGCAAAATTTCCCTGCATTTTTAAACAACGGAGAAATGATGGTGGGATGATACTTAGAAGAATGGCTTCTTGTCAGTCTCCACTGACAAAAATAGGCAACACCAAGTCAGCTACGCCTCAGCATAGTTATGTCCGTAGCAGCCATATTTGGTTTCAGTAGGCACATACACACGTTATCACAATTATGGTGAAACGCTGAACACCTGCAAATAATTTTCAACGTAGTGGCTAATTGAAAAGCTCTGCGGCATACTTCTTGCAACAAGGCAGTTACCTGTTCCCACGCAAAGAGGAGTATAGAGAACCATGGTGGATTTGCATCTGATGAAGTAAAGGATTATTAAAGGAAAGGGATGTTCATGGGGATAATCGTTAATTCTCTGTAACAGAATCCGCCCTTTTCACCTGCCAAACACATGCCCACTTCTCCTCTCTGGGTATAATAAAAACTAACCAGCGAACTGACAGAGGGCCTGACCCCCCCCATCCACATCGACCACACACAAAAAAAAAAAAACCGTACCCTCCAGCTACTAATTTTAATGCTAACTTGCAAAATTTCCCTGCATTTTAAAACAATGGAAAAATGGTGGTGGGATGATACTTAGAAGAATGGCTTCTTGTCAGTCTCCACTAACAAAAATAGGCAACACCAAGTCAGCTACTCGTCAGCATAGCTATGTCCATCGCAGCCTTCTTGGGTTTCAGGAGGCACAAACAAACGTTATCACAATTATGGTGAAACGCTGAACACCTGCAAATAATTTTCAACGTACTGGTTAATTGAAAAGCTCTGCGGCATACTTCTTGGAACAAGCCAGTTACCTGTTCCCACGCAAACAGGAGTATATAGAACCATGGTGGTTTTCCAGCTGATGAAGTAAAGGATTATTAAGGGAACGGGATGACCATGGGGATCATCGTTAATTCTCTGAAACAGAATCCGCCCTTTTCACCTGCCAAACACATGCCCACTTCTCCTCTCTGGGGATAATAAAAACTAACCAGTGAACTGACAGAGGGCCTGACCCCCACCCCCATCCACATCGACCACACACACAAAAAAAAACCGTACCCTCCAGCTACTAATTTTAATGCTAACTTGCAAAATTTCCCTGCATTTTAAAACAATGGAAAAATGGTGGTGGGATGATACTTAGAAGAATGGCTTCTTGTCAGTCTCCACTAACAAAAACAGGCAACACCAAGTCAGCTACTCCTCAGCATAGTTATGTCCGTCGCAGCCTTCCAGGGTTTCAGGAGGCACAAACAAAGGTTCTCACAATTATGGTGAAACGCTGGACACCTGCAAATAATTTTCAACGTAGTGGTTAATTGAAAAGCTGTGCGGCATACTTCTTGGAACAAGCCAGTTACCTGTTCCCACGCAAAGAGGAGTATATAGAAACATGGTGGATTTCCAGCTGATGAAGTAAAGGATTATTAAAGGAAAGGGATAACCATGGGGATCATCGTTAATTCTCTGAAACAGAATCCGCCCTTTTCACCTGCCAAACACATGCCCACTTCTCCTCTCTGGGGATAATAAAAAGTAACGAGCGAACTGACAGAGGGCCTTACCCCCCCCATCCACATCGACCACACACACACAAAAAAAACCGTACCCTCCAGCTACTAATTATAATGCTAACTTGCAAAATTTCCCTGCATTTTTAAACAATGGAGAAATGATGGTGGGATGATACTTAGAAGAATGGCTTCTTGTCAGTCTCCACTGACAAAAATAGGCAACACCAAGTCAGCTACGCCTCAGCATAGTTATGTCCGTGGCAGCCATATTTGGTTTCAGGAGGCACATACACACGTTATCACAATTATGTTGAAACGCTGAAAACCTGCAAAGGATTGTCAACATACTGGTTAATTGAAAAGCTCTGAGGCATACTTCTTGGAACTAGCCAGTTTCCTGTGCCCACGCATAGACAAGTATATAGAACCATGGTGGATTCCCAGCTCATGAAGCAAATTATTCTTAAAGGAACGGGATTACCATGCGGATCCTGTTTAATTCTCTGAAACAGATCCGCAGTTTTCACCTGCCATACTAATACACACTTCTCCTCTCTGGGGATAATAAAAACCAACCGGGGAACTGACAGAGGGCCTGACCAACACATCCACACCGACACCACAGGAAAAAAACAAAAAAAAACACCGTAGCCTCCAGCTACTAATTATAATGCTAACTTGCAAAATTTTCCTGCATTTTTAAACAATGGAAAAATGATGGTGAGATGATACTTACAAGAATGGATTCTTGTCAGTCTCCACTAACAAAAATAGGCAAAACCAAGTCAGCTACGCCTCAGCGTAGTTATGTCCGTCGCAGCCTTCTTGGGTTTCAGGAGACACAAACAAAGGTTCTCACAATTATGGTGAAACGCTGAACACCTGCAAATAATTTTCAACGTAGTGGTTAATTGAAAAGCTCTGCGGCATACTTCTTGGAACAAGCCAGTTACCTGTTCCCACGCAAAGAGGAGTATATAGAACCATGGTGGATTTCCAGCTGATGAAGTAAAGGATTATTAAAGGAACGGGATGACCATGGGGATCATCGTTAATTCTCTGAAACAGAATCCGCCCTTTTCACCTGCCAAACACATGCCTACTTCTCCTCTCTGGGGATAATAAAAACTATCCAGCGAACTGAGAGAGGGCCTGACCCCCACCATCCACATCGACCACACACAAAAAAAAAACCGTACCCTCCAGCTACTAATTATAATGCTAACTTGCAAAATTTCCCTGCATTTTAAAACAATGGAAAAATGGTGGTGGGATGATACTTAGAAGAATAGCTTCTTGTCAGTCTCCACTAACAAAAATAGGCAACACCAAGTCAGCTACTCCTCAGCATAGTTATGTCCGTCGCAGACTTCTTGGGTTTCAGGAGGCACAAACAAAGGTTCTCACAATTATGGTGAAACGCTGAACACCTGCAAATAATTTTCAACGTAGTGGTTAATTGGAAAGCTCTGCGGCATACTTCTTGGAACAAGGCAGTTACCTGTTCCCACGCAAAGAGGAGTATTGAGAACCATGGTGGATTTCCAGCTGATGAAGTAAAGGATTACTAAAGGAAAGGGATGACCATGGGGATCATCGTTAATTCTCTGAAACAGAATCCGCCCTTTTCACCTGCCAAACACATGCCCACTTCTCCTCTCTGGGGATAATAAAAACTAACCAGCGAACTGACAGAGGGCCTGACCCCCCCCCATCCACATCGACCACACACACAAAAAAAAAACCGTAGCCTCCAGCTACTAATTATAATGCTAACTTGCAAAATTTCCCTGCATTTAAAAACAATGGAAAAATGGTGGTGGGATGATACTTAGAAGAACGGCTTCTTGTCAGTCTCCACTAACAAAAATAGGCAAAACCAAGTCAGCTACTCCTCAGCATAGTTATGACCGTCGCAGCCTTCCAGGGTTTCAGGAGGCAAAAACAAACGTCATCACAATTATGGTGAAACGCTGAACACCTGCAAATAATTTTCAACGTAGTGGTTAATTGAAAAACTCTGTGGCATACTTCTTGGAACAAGCCAGTTACCTGTTCCCACGCAAAGAAGAGTATATAGAACCATGGTGGATTTCCAGCTGATGAAGTAAAGGATTATTAAAGGAACGGGATGACCATGGGGATCATCGTTAATTCTCTGAAACAGAATCCGCCCTTTTCACCTGCCAAACAGATGCCCACTTCTCCTCTCTGGGGATAATAAAAACTAACCAGCGAACTGACAGAGGGCCTGACCACCCCCCCATCCACATCGACCCCACAAAAAAAAAAAAACCGTACCCTCCAACTACTAATTATAATGCTAACTTGGAAAATTTCCCTGCATTTTAAAACAATGGAAAAATGGTGGTGGGATCATACTTAGAAGAATGGCTTCTTGTCAGTCTCCAGAAACAAAAATAGGCAACACCAAGTCAGCTACTCCTCAGCATAGTTATGTCCGTCGCAGCCTTCTTGGGTTTCAGGAGGGACATACAAACGTTATCAAAATTATGGTGAAATGCTGAAAACCTGCAAATAATTTTGAACTACTGGTTAATTTGAAAACTCTCCAGCATGCTTCTTGGAACAAGCCAGGTACCTGTCCCCACGCATAGAGGAGTATATAGAAACATGGTGGAATCTCAGCTGATGAAGCAAAGGATTCTTAAAGGAATGAGATGACCATGGGGATCCTGTTTAATTCTCTGAAACAGAATCCCCACTTTTCACCTGCCAAACACATGCCCACTACTCTTCTCTGGGGATATTAAAAACAAACCAGTGATCTGACAGAGGGCCTGAACACCCATCCTGACCGACCCCACAAAACAAAAAAGTACCCTCCAGCTACTAATTATAATGCCAATTTGCAAAATTTCCCTGCATTTTTAAACAATGGAGAAATGATGGTGGGATGATACTTAGAAGAATGGCTTCTTGTCAGTCTCCACTGACAAAAATAGGCAACACCAAGTCAGCTACGCCTCAGCATAGTTATGTCCGTAGCAGCCATATTTGGTTTCAGTAGGCACATACACACGTTATCACAATTATGGTGAAACGCTGAAAACCTGCAAAGGATTGTCAACATACTGGTTAATTGAAAAGCTCTGAGGCATACTTCTTGGAAGAAGCCAGTTACCTGTTCCCACGCAAAGAGGAGTATATAGAACCATGGTGGATTCCCTTCTCATGAAGCAAAGGATTCTTAAAGGAACGGGATTACCATGCGGATCCTGTTTAATTCTCTGAAACAGATCCGCAGTTTTCACTTGCCATACTAATACCCACTTCTCCTCTCTGGGGATAATAAAAACAAACCAGCGAACTGACAGAGGGCCTGACCAACACATCCACACCGACACCACAGGAAAAAAAAAAAAAAAAAAACAACACCGTAGCCTCCAGCTACTAATTATAATGCTACCTTGCAAAATTTTCCTGCATTTTTAAACAATGGAAAAATGATGGTGAGATGATACTTACAAGAATGGATTCTTGTCAGACTCCACTAACAAAAATAGGCAAAACCAAGTCAGCTACGCCTCAGCATAGTTATTTCAGTCGCAGCCTTCTAGGGTTTCAGGAGGCACAAACAAAGGTTCTCACAATTATGGTGAAACGCTGAACACCTGCAAATAATTTTCAACGTACTGCTTAATTGAAAAGCTCTGCGGCATACTTCTTGGAACAAGCCAGTTACCTGTTCCCACGCAAACAGGAGTATATAGAACCATGGTGGATTTCCAGCTGATGAAGTAAAGGATTACTAAAGGAACGGGATGACCATGGGGATCATCGTTAATTCTCTAAACAGAATCCGCCCTTTTCACCTGCCAAACACATGCCCACTTCTCCTCTCTGGGGAAAATAAAAACTAACCAGCGAACTGAAAGAGGGCCTGACCCCCACCATCCACATCGACCACACAAAAAAAAAAGAACCGTACCCTCCAGCTACTAATTATAATGCTAACTTGCAAAATTTCCCTGCATTTTAAAACAATGGAAAAATGGTGGTGGGATGATACTTAGAAGAATGGCTTCTTGTCAGTCTCCAATGACAAAAATAGGCAACACCAAGTCAGCTACGCCTCAGCATAGTTATGTCCGTAGCAGCCATATTTGGTTTCAGTAGGCACATACACACGTTATCACAATTATGGTGAAACGCTGAAAACCTGCAAAGGATTGTCAACATACTGGTTAATTGAAAAGCTCTGACGCATACTTCTTGGAACTAGCCAGTTTCCTGTGCCCACGCATAGACAAGTATATAGAACCATGGTGGATTCCCAGCTCATGAAGCAAAGGATTCTTAAAGGAACGGGATTACCTTCGGATCCTGTTTAATTCTCTGAAACAGATCCGCAGTTTTCACCTGCCATACTAATACCCACTTCTCTTCTCTGGGGATAATAAAAACCAACCGGGGAACTGACAGAGGGCCTGACCAACACATCCACACCGACCCCACAGGAAAAAAAAAAAAAAAAAAAAAAACACCGTAGCCTCCAGCTACTAATTATAATGCTAACTTGCAAAATTACCCTGCATTTTAAAACAATGGAAAAATGGTGGTGGGATGATACTTAGAAGAATGGCTTCTTGTCAGTCTCCACTAACAAAAATAGGCAACACCAAGTCAGCTACTCCTCAGCATATTTATGTCCGTCGCAGCCTTCTAGGGTTTCAGGAGGCACAAACAAAGGTTCTCACAATTATGGTAAAACCCTGAACACCTGCAAATAATTTTCAACGTAGTGGTTAATTGAAAATCTCTGCGGCATACTTCTTGGAACAAGCCAGTTACCTGTTCCCACGCAAAGAGGAGTATATAGAACCATGGTGGATTTCCAGCTGATGAAGTAAAGGATTATTAAAGGAACGGGATGACCATGGGGATCATCCTTAATAATCTGAAACAGAATCCGCCCTTTTCACCTGCCAAACACATGCCCACTTCTCCTCTCTGGGGATAATAAAAACTAACCAGCGAACTGACAGAGGGCCTGACCCCCACCATCCACATCGACCACACACCAAAAAAAAAAAAAAACCGTACCCTCCAGCTACTAATTATAATGCTAACTTGCAAAATTTCCCTGCATTTTAAAACAATGGAAAAATGGTGGTGGGATGATACTTAGAAGAATGGCTTCTTGTCAGTCTCCACTGACAAAAATAGGCAACACCAAGTCAGCTACGCCTCAGCATAGTTATGTCCGTAGCAGCCATATTTGGTTTCAGTAGGCACATACACACGTTATCACAATTATGGTGAAACGCTGAAAACCTGCAAAGGATTGTCAACATACTGGTTAATTGAAAAGCTCTGAGGCATACTTCTTGGAACAAGCCAGTTACCTGTTCCCACGCAAAGAGGAGTATATAGAACCATGGTGGATTCCCAGCTCATGAAGCAAAGGATTCTTAAAGGAACGGGATTACGATGCGGATCCTGTTTAATTCTCTGAAACAGATCCGCAGTTTTCACCTGCCATACTAATACCCACTTCTCCTCTCTGGGGATAATAAAAACAAACCAGCGAACTGACAGAGGGCCTGACCAACAAATCCACACCGACCCCACAGGAAAAAAAAAAAAAAACACCGTAGCCTCCAGCAACTAATTATAAGGCTAACTTGCAAAATTTTCCTGCATTTTTAAACAATGGAAAACTGATGGTGAGATGATACTTAGAAGAATGGATTATTGTCAGTCTCCACTAACAAAAATAGGCAAAACCAAGTCAGCTACGCCTCAGCATAGTTATGTCCGTCGCAGCCTTCTTGGGTTTCAGGAGGCACAAACAAACGTTATCACAATTATGGTGAAACGCTGAACACCTGCAAATAATTTTCAACGTACTGGTTAATTGAAAAGCTCTGCAGCATACTTCTTGTAACAAGCCAGTTACTTGTTCCCACGCAAAGAGGAGTATATAGAACCATGGTGGATTTCCAGCTGATGAAGTAAAGGAATATTAAAGAAACGGGATGACCATGGGGATCATCGTTAATTCTCTGAAACAGAATCCGCCCTTTTCACCTGCCAAACACATGCCCACTTCTCCTCTCTGGGGATAATAAAAACTAACCAGCGAACTGACAGAGGGCCTGACCCTCACCATCCACATCGACCACACACACAAAAAAAAACCGTACCCTCCAGCTACTAATTATAATGCTAACTTTCAAAATTGCCCTGCATTTTAAAACAATGGAAAAATGGTGGTGGGATGATACTTAGAAGAATGGCTTCTTGTGAGTCTCCCCTAACAAAAATAGGCAACACCAAGTCAGCTACTCCTCAGCATAGTTATGTCCGTCGCAGCCTTCTTGGGTTTCAGGAGGCACAAACAAAGGTTCTCACAATTATGGTGAAACGCTGAACACCTGCAAATAATTTTCAACGTAGTGCTTAATTGAAAAGCTCTGCGGCATACTTCTTGGAACAAGCCAGTTACCTGTTCCCACGCAAACAGGAGTATATAGAACCATGGTGGATTTCCAGCTGATGAAGTAAAGGAATATTAAAGAAACGGGATGACCATGGGGATCATCGTTAATTCTCTGAAACAGAATCCGCCCTTTTCACCTGCCAAACACATGCCCACTTCTCCTCTCTGGGGATAATAAAAACTAACCAGCGAACTGACAGAGGGCCTGACCCTCACCATCCACATCGACCACACACACAAAAAAAAACCGTACCCTCCAGCTACTAATTATAATGCTAACTTTCAAAATTGCCCTGCATTTTAAAACAATGGAAAAATGGTGGTGGGATGATACTTAGAAGAATGGCTTCTTGTGAGTCTCCCCTAACAAAAATAGGCAACACCAAGTCAGCTACTCCTCAGCATAGTTATGTCCGTCGCAGCCTTCTTGGGTTTCAGGAGGCACAAACAAAGGTTCTCACAATTATGGTGAAACGCTGAACACCTGCAAATAATTTTCAACGTAGTGCTTAATTGAAAAGCTCTGCGGCATACTTCTTGGAACAAGCCAGTTACCTGTTCCCACGCAAACAGGAGTATAGAAAACCATGGTGGATTTCCAGCTGATGAAGTAAAGGATTATTAAAGGAACGGGATGACCATTGGGATCATCGTTAATTCTCTGAAACAGAATCCGCCCTTTTCACCTGCCAAACACATGCCCACTTCTCCTCTCTGGGGATAATAAAAACTAACCAGCGAACTGACAGAGGGCCTGACCACCCCATCCACATCGACCACACACACACAAAAAAAACCCTACCCTCCAGCTACTAATTACAATGCTAACTTGCAAAATTTCCCTGCATTTTAAAACAATGGAAAAATGGTGGTGGGATGATACTTAGAAGAATGGCTTCTTGTCAGTCTCCACTAACAAAAATAGGCAACACCAAGTCAGCTACTCC
Organism: Eulemur rufifrons; assembly: GCF_041146395.1. NCBI lineage: Eukaryota > Metazoa > Chordata > Mammalia > Primates > Lemuridae > Eulemur > Eulemur rufifrons. Next base: position 4,082,037 of record NC_091001.1, read on the forward strand.
TCAGCATAGCTATGTCCATCGCAGCCTTCTTGGGTTTCAGGAGGCACAAACAAAGGTTCTCACAATTATGGTAAAATGCTGAACACCTGCAAATAATTTTCAACGTAGTGGTTAATTGAAAAGCTCTACGGCATACTTCTTGGAACAAGGCAGTTACCTTTTCCCACGCAAAGAGGAGTATAGAGAACCATGGTGGATTTCCAGCTGATGAAGTAAAGGATTATTAAAGGAACGGGATGACCATGGGGATCATCGTTAATTCTCTGAAACAGAATCCGCCCTTTTCACCTGCCAAACACATACCCACTTCTCCTCTCTGGGGATAATAAAAAATAACCAGCGAACTGACAGAGGGCCTGACCCCCCCCCATCCACATCGACCACACCCACAAAAAAAAACCGTACCCTCCAGCTACTAATTATAATGCTAACTTGCAAAATTTCCCTGTATTTTAAAACAATGGAAAAATGGTGGTGGGATGATACTTAGAAGAATGGCTTCTTGTCAGTCTCCACTAACAAAAATAGGCAACACCAAGTCAGCTACTCCTCAGCATAGTTATGTCCGTCGCAGCCTTCTTGGGTTTCAGGAGGCACAAACAAAGGTTCTCACAATTATGGTAAAACGCTGAACACCTGCAAATAATTTTCAACGCAGTGGTTAATTGAAAAGCTCTGCGGCATACTTCTTGGAACAAGCCAGTTACCTGTTCCCACGCAAAGAGGAGTATAGAGAACCATGGTGGATTTCCAGCTGATGAAGTAAAGGATTATTAAAGGAACGGGATGACCATGGGGATCATCGTTAATTCTCTGAAACAGAAACCGCCCTTTTCACCTGCCAAACACATGCCCACTTCTCCTCTCTGGGGATAATAAAAACTAACCAGCGAACTGACAGAGGGCCTCACCCCCCCATCCACATCGACCACACACACACACAAAAAAAAACCATACCCTCCAGCTACTAATTATAATGCTAACTTGCAAAATTTCCCTGCATTTTAAAACAATGGAAAAATGGTGGTGGGATGATACTTAGAAGAATGGCTTCTTGTCAGTCTCCACTAACAAAAATAGGCAACACCAAGTCAGCTACGCCTCAGCATAGTTATGCCCGTGGCAGCCATGTTGGGTTTAAGGAGGCATATACAAACTTTATCATAATTATGTTGAAACGTGCTGAAAACCCGGCAAATAATTCTCAACGTACTGTTTAATTCAAAACCTCTGTGGCATACTTCTTGGAAGAAGCCTGTTACCTGGGCCCACGCATAGAGGGGTCTAGAGAACCATGGTGGATTCCAAGGTGATGAATCTAAGGATTCTTAAAGGAACAGGCTGAAAAGTGCAGATCCTGACTGAAACAGGATTCGGACTTTTTGCCTGCAACACACATGCCCACTTCTCCTCTCTAGGGATAACAAAAACAACCCATCGGATTGACAGATGGCCTGCCCCCGCCCCCCACCACCCCACACAAAATCGTGCCCTCCAGCGACTGATCCTTATGCTATCTGGCAATACGTCCTCTGCCTTTTAAAATAATGGAGATAGAATGGTGGAATTATACCTAAAAGACTGGCTTATTGCCAGACTCCCATACCAAGTATTGGCAACAGCAAGTCACCTAGGCCTCAGCACACGTTTGTCCCTGGCAGCCATCTTGGGTTTAAGGAGGCACAGATGAACCTTATCACAATTATGGTGAAAGGTGCTGCAAAAGCGGTCAAGTAATTCTCATGGTAGTGGTTACTTGAAAAGCTCTGCGGCATAATTCTTTGAACTAGCCAGTTAACTGGGCCCACGCATAGAGCAGTCTAGAGGCCCATGGTGGATTCCCAGCTGATGAAGCAAGGGATTCTTAATGGAACGGGGTGAAATGTGCGGTTTCTGTTTCAGTCTAAGACAGAAACGGGGTCCGAACTTTTTACCTGCCACACACATGCCCACTTCTCCGGTCTGGGGAAAATAAAAACCATCCAGCGAACTGACAGAGGGCCTGCGCCCCCCACCCACACCGACCCCACAAATAAAAATGTCCCCTCCAGCTACTAATTATTATGCTAACTTGCAAAGGTTTCCGTGCATTTTAAAATAATGGGGAAAGTATGGTGGAATGATACTTAAAAGAATGGCCTCCTTCCAGCCTCCAGTAACAAGTGTCGTGAAATCCAAGTGACCTAGGCCTCAGCATAGTTTTCTCCCTGGCAGCCATCTTGTGTTTAAGGAGGCACAGACGATCCTTATCACAATTATGGTGATATGTGCTGCAGAAACTGGCAAATAATTCTACACGTAGTGTTTATCTCAAAAGCTGTGCAGCATACATCTTGGTACAGGCCAGTTCATGGGCCCATGCATGGAGGGTTCTAAGGAACCATGGTGGATTCCCAGCTGATGAATCAAAGGATTTTTAATGGAACTGGCTGAAAAGTGCGGATACTGTTTCAGTCTAACTGAAACAGGATCCGCACATTTCACCTGCCACAAATATATCCACTTCCCTGTCTGGGCATAATAAACACAAACAACCAGACTGACAGAGGGACTGTCCCCCAAACCACCCCGATCCCACCCAAAAACGTCCCCTCCGTTGACTCATCCTTATGCTAACTGCCGAAAGTTGCTCACCTTTTAATATAAGGGAGAAAGGATGGGGCAATGATAATTAAAAGACTGGATTCTTGTCAGACTCCCGTACCAAGTATTGGCAACACCAAGCGAGAGAACCCTCAGTATAGGTTTGTCCATGGAAGCCATCTAGGGTTTAAGGAAGCACAAATGAACCTTATCAAAATTATGGTAAAAGTGCTGGAAAAGCTGGCAAATAATTTCCATGGTAGTGGTTATTTCAAATGCTCTGTGGCATACTTCTTTGAACTAGCCTGTTAAGTGGGTCCACACATAGTGGGGTGTAGAGAACTATGGTGGATTCCCAGCTGATGAAGCAAAGGATTCTTAAAGGAACAGGATGAAAAGTGCCGATCCTGTATCAGTCTAAGACTGAAACAGGATCCACACTTTTCACTTGCCACACACATGTCCACTTCTCCTCTCCGGGGATAATAAAAACAAACCACTGGACTGACAGAGGGCCTGGCTCTGCCTCTCCCACCCCACACAAAAACGTTTCCTCCAGCGACTCATCCTTAAGCTAAATGGCAATAGGTGCTCTGCCTTTTAAAATAGTTGTGAAAGGAAGGTGGAATGATACTTAAAGGAATGGCTTCTTGCCACGGACCAGTACCAATTATCGGCAACTCCAAGGGAGATTGGCCTAACCGTAGTTGTTTCTGTGGAAGCCAGCTTGGGTTTCAGGATGCACTGCCTAACCTTTTCACAATCATTGTGAAAGTTGCTGCAAAAACTGGCAAATAATACTCAATGTAGTGGTTATTTCCAAAGCTCTGCGGCATACATCTTGGAACTAGCCAGTTACCTGGACCCACACATAGAGGGGTCTCGACAGCCATGGTGGATTCCCAGCTGATGAATCAAAGGATTCGTAAAGGAACTGGCTGAAAAGTGCGGATCCTGTTTCAGTCTAAGACTGAAACAGGATCCGTACTTTTCACCTGCCACACACATGCCCACCTCTCCTCTTTGGGCATAATAAAGACAAACCACCAGACAGACAGAGAGCCTTCCCCTCAACGCACCACCCGACCCCACTCAAAAACGTCCCCTCCAGCAACTCATTCTTATGATAACTGGAAAAAGGTGTTCTGCCTTTTAAAATGATGGAGAAAGGATTGTGGAATGACTCTTAATAACATGGCTTCTTGCCAGGCTCCAGTACCAACTATCGGCAACACCAAGTGAACTAGGCCTCAGCATACTTTTGTCCGCCCCAGCCATCTTGGGTTGAAGGAGGCACGGACCAACCTTATCACAATTATGGTGAAAGGTGGTGCAAAAACTAGCAAATAATTCTCAACGTAGTGGTTATTTCAAAAGCTCTGTGGCATACTTCTTGGAACTTGCCAGTTACCTGGGCCCACGCATAGAGGTCTTTAAAGAACCATGGTGTATTCCCAGCTGATGAATCAAACGATTCTTTTTTGTTTGTTTGTTTGTTTGTTAGCTCATTATGGGGGTACAAAAGATCAGGCTATATACATTCCCCATGCCTCCCCTTTCCCCCGATTCTGAGCTTCAATTTTGTCCATTCCCTAGTCAGTGCACATCACATTCATCATGTAGGTGTGCACCCCTCCTCTCCCCCACCCCATCCCCCCCAGTTAGAACTTGAAGGGTGTCCATTCCCCAGGCAGTGCACATCACATTCATCAAGTAGGTATACACCCATCCCTTCCACCCGGCCCCAACCTCTGTCCGATACCCAATTGGTGTTGTTCCCAAATGTGCACTCAGGGAAACCAATTTGCTGGTGAGTACATGTGGTGCTTATTTTTCCATTCTTGGGATACTTCACTTAATAGAATGGGATCCAGCTCTCTCCAGGAGAACCAAAGAGATGCCATATCGCCATTATTTCTAATAGCTGAGTAATATTCCATGGTATACATATACCACATTTTGCTAATCCATTCATGAATTGATGGGCATTTGGGTTGTTTCCACATCTTTGTGATTGTGAATTGTGCTGCTATAATCATTCAGGTGCAGGTGTCTTTTTTATAGAATGACTTTTGTTCTTCTGGGTAGATGTCCAATAATGGAATTGCTGGATCGAATGGTAGGTCTACTTGAATCTGTTTAAGGTATCTCCACATTGCTTTCCACAGGGGCTGCACTAGTTTACAGTCCCACCAGCAGTTTATGAATGTACCTATCTCGCCACACCCACACCAACATGTATAGTTTTGGGACTTTTTGATAAAGGCCATTCCTACTGGAGTTAAGTGATATCTCATTGTGGTTTTGATTTGCATTTCCCTGATGATTAGAGATGTTGAACACTTTTTCATATGTTTGTTAGCCATTTTTATATCTTCTTTTGAAAAATTTCTATTTATGTCCTTTGCCCACTTTTTGATAGGGTTGTTTGATTTTTTCTTACTGATTTTTCTGAGTTCTAAATAGATTCTTGTTATCAGTCCTTTATCTGATGTGTAGTATGCGAAAATTTTTTCCCATTCTGTAGGTTGTCCATTTACTCTCGTGACTGTTTCTTTGGCTGTGCAGAAGCTTTTTAATTTGATCAGGTCCCATTTATTTATTTTTGTTGTTGCTGTGATTGCTTTAGGGGTCTTCTTCATAAATTCTTTGCCTAGGCCAATGTCTGTAAGAGTCTTTCCTACATTTTCTTCTAGAATTCTAATAGTTTCTGACCTTAGGTTTAAGTCTGTTAACCACTGTGATTTGATTTTTGTGTGTCCTGTTTTAGTCTTCTACATGTGGATATCCAGTTTTCCCAGCACCATTTATTAAATAAGGAATCTTTTCCCCAGAGTATGTTTTTGTCTGCTTTGTCAAAGATTAGATGGCTATATGAGGATGGTTTTATATTGGGATTTTCTGTTCTGTTCCACTGGTCTGTGTCCCTGCACTTGTGCCAGTACCAGGCTGTTTTAAGAACCACAGCCTTGTAGTATAGTTTGAAGTCTGGCAAATTAATACTTCCCATTTTGTTTTTGTTGTTTAAGATTGCTTTTGCTAAACGGGGTCTTCCCTGGTTCCATACAAAGCGTAAAATTATTTTTTCTATGTCTGTGAAAAAAGATGTTGGTAATTTAATAAGGATTGCATTGAATCTGTAGATAACTTTGGGCAGTATAGACATTTTAACAATGTTGATTCTACCGATCCATGAGCATGGTATGGTTTCCCACCTATTTACATGTTCTGCAATTTCCTTCCTCAGTGTTTCATAGTTCTCCCTATAGAGGTCCTTTACCTCCTTAGTTAAATAAATTCCTAGGTATTTTATTTTCTTTGTTGCTATTTTGAAGGGTATTGAGTCCTTAATTTGGTTTTCCATTTGACTGTTATTGGCATATATGAATTCCTCTGATTTGTGTGTATTGATTTTCTATCCTGAGACTTTACTGAATTCATTGATCAATTCCAGGAGTCTCTTGGTTGAAACCTTGGGGTTTTATAGATATAACATCATATCATCAGCAAAGAGTGAGAGTTTGATCTCTTCTGTCCCTATTTCAACTCCCTTGATTCTGCTCTCTTGCCTGATAGCTCTTGCAAGGACTTCCAATACTATGTAGAAAAGTAATGGGGACAGTGGTAAGCCTTGTCTGGTTCCAGTTTGAAGTGGGAATGCTTTCAGTTTTTCCCCATTCAGTATGATGTTGGCTGAGGGTTTGTCGTATATGGCTTGTATCATTTTTATATAGGCCCCATCTATGCCTATTTTGTTAAGTGTTCTTATCATAAAAGGGTGTTGAATTTTGTCAAATGCTTTCTCTGCATCTATTGAGAGGATCATCTGATCTTTATTTTTGCTTCTATTTATGTGATGAATTACATTCCCATATGTCAAACCATCCCTGCATCTCTGGGATGAAGCCCACTTGGTCGTGATGGATTATTTTTTTGATAAGCACTTGGATTCGATTTGTTAGAATTTTATTGAGAATTTTTGCATCTATATTCATAAGAGAAATTGGTCTATAGTTCTCTGTTTTAGTTGCATCCTTTCCTGGATTTGGTATCAGGATTATGTTGGCTTGGTAAAAAGTGTTGGGGAGAATCCCATCCTTCTCTATATTGGAGAATAGTTTATGTACGATGGGCACCAGTTCTTCTTTGTAGGTATGGTAGAATTCAGGTGTGAACCCATCTGGTCCAGGGCTTTTCTTTTTGGGAAGGTTTTTTATTGCTGTTTCAATTTCAGATCTAGATATCGGTCTATTCAGGAATTCTGTGTCTTCCTGGTTGAGCCTGGGAAGGCTGTGTGTTTATAAGAATTTGTCCATTTCCTCCAGGTTTTCTAATTTGTGTGCATAAAGATTTTTGTAGAATTCATAGATGATATCATGTATCTCTGTGGCATCAGTCGTGATTACTCCTTTCGTGTTCCTGATCGAGGTTATAAGAGATTTTTCTTTTCTGCTCTTGGTTAGTTTAGCCAGAGGTGTGTCAATTTTGTTTATTTTTTCAAAGAACCAACTTTTGGTTTTATTAATCTCCGTTATGGTTTGGTTTAATCTCCCTTATGGTCCTTTTCATTTAGTTCTGATTTAATCTCAATAATTTCCTTCTGCTGGGTTTGGGTTTGGTCTCTTCTTTCTTCTCCAGCTCTTTGAGTCTATTCATTAGATTGTCTATTTGTAAGTTTTCTGTCTTTTTGGTATAGGCATTTATGGAAATAAATTTTCCTCTCAGGACTGCTTTAGCTGTGTCCCACAGATTTTGATAAGTTGTATCTCCTTTGTCGTTTAATTCAGAGAATCTTTTGATTTCTGACTTGATTTCTTCATTTATAAAATGATTGTTCAGGAGAAGGTTATTTAGCTTCCATGACTTTGAGTAGAAATGAGGATTTCTGTTAGGGTTCATTGTTACTTTTATTCCACTGTGATCCGAGAAGCTGCATGGTATTATTTCTATATTTTTAAATTTTTTAAGACATGCTTTATGTCCTAAGATATGGTCAATCTTGGGGAATGTCCCATGAGCTGATGAGAAGAACTTATATTCAGTGGTATTTGGGTAGAATGTCCTGTAGATGTCAGTCAGGCCCATTTGTTCTAGCATTCTATATACGTCCAATATTTCTTTGTTTATTTTTTGTTTGGAGGATCTGTCTTGAACTGTCAGTGGCGTGTTAAAATCTCTGGCTACTAAAGTGTTGTTATCTATCATTTGGTTCAGATCAAGTAGGGTTTGCTTTATGAATCTGGGTACACCTAGATCGGGTGCATATATGTTAAGTATAGTTATGTCTTCTTGTTGAATTGTACCCTTCACCAGTATATAGTAACCATCTTTGTCTTTCTTTACTTTTGTTGATTTAAAAACTACGTTATCGGAGATTAGAACTGCCACGCCAGCTTTCTTTTGGGTTCCATTTGCTTGGAATATTGATTTCCACCCTTTTATTTTCAGTCTAAATGCATCCTTGCAGGTTAGATGAGTTTCCTGAAGACAGCAGATACTTGGCTTATATCTTTTTTATCCATCGGGCCAGTCCATGTCTCTTGAGTGGGGAATTCAATCCATTCACATTTAATGAGAGAACTGATAAGCGAGACAGATTGCTGTTCCTCATGTTGGGTTGAATTTCATTGATCTGTTTTCTCTCTTGAGCCATTATGATAACTGTGTTTTCATATTTATCTCTTGATTAGTGTTACATTCGAAGGTCCTTCTTGTGCTGGACCACGTGTAACTCTGTTTTGAATACTTCTTGGAAAGCTGCTCTTGTCTTGGTGAATTCTCTGAGTTTTTGTTTATCTGAGAATGTCTTAATTTCACCTTCATATATAAAACTGAGCTTATCTGGGTACAGGATTCTAGGCTGGGCATTATTCTGTTTCAGAAGAGTGAGAATGGGGCTCCAATCTCTTCTTGCTTGTAAGGTTTCAGTTGAGAAATCTGGCGTGATTCGGATGGGCTTTCCTTTGTATGTTACTTGTTTTTTTCTCCTTACAGATTGAAGAAGGGCCTCGTTAGTGGATATTTTGGTCAGTCTGATAACTACATGACGTGGTGTCTTCCTATTTGGTATGAATCTCTCAGAGGTTCTTTGAGCTTCTTGAACCTGTGTATCTAGAGATTTGGCAAGGCCTGGGAAATTTTCCTCAATTATATCTTCAGATACTTTATTCAACCCTTGCTTATTGTCTTCTTCACCCTCAGGAATGCCGATAACTCTCACGTTAGGCTTCTTTACATAATCCCACATTTCTTGTAGACTATGATTATTTCTCATGTTTCTTTGTTTTAACTCTGTGACTGCCTTATTTAATTGGAAAGTGTTATCTTCGATCTCTGAGATTCTTTCTTCTGTTTGATCTACCCTGCTCTTGAGACTTTCCACTGTGTTTTGTAGCTCCTTGAATAAATTTTTCATTTCCAGGAGTTCAGTTTGATTTTTCTTCAGTATTTCAATTTCTTTGGTGAATTTTTCTTCCAAGTCCTGGATCTTTTTTGTGGTTTCTTTGTGTTGATTATCCATTTTTTCTTGCATAATGTTCAGCGTATTTATGATCCATGTTTGAAATTCTTCCTGTGACATGTTGCTATTTGGAATCTGCTTTGTGTTAATTGGTGGAGAACTAGTAATCCTCTTTGAGGGCATGGTTTCAGCTTGATTCTTTATACTCCTAGAGTTCCTTCGCTGAGCCCTTCCCATCTGAATGAATCCTTAAGATCCCTTCTTTCAGCTTTAGTCTGGATAGGGGCACACTGTGAGTGCCAGGTAAGCTGCCTCCTCTGTCACTAGGGGGAGCCCTTCACATATTGTTCAGGATTTTGCTAGCTCCGCTGGGGGGGCTGCCCCTCTTCCTCTCCCGAGGTGGCTTCTGTCTCTCTCTGCAAGAAAGACAGTGGATAGGGAGAGTGGAGCGGTGCCCTCATTCGCCCAGCGCCCCAGCCACTGCAGTTCCCGCGGGAGATGGTCTGCCCCACCCCAATGTCTGCAAGGTCCACGCTCCACTCTCTCGTGACTGGGGAACCACTCAGTGTTCACACAAAGGTGGAGCTCCTAGTCAGGGTCCGTGGACTAGGGAAGGGAGCCGCCCAGGGAGCCGCCCGGTACCCAATCGCTCCTCAGCGTTTAGGCTGTGGACCCCGACAATGGCGGCCGCCCGTCTGCAGATCACTGTCACTGGGGTTGAATGCTCAGGGACCGGCAGAGGCCAGAGGAGCCGGGGAGCGGGAGAATCCAGCCGCCCACCTATACGAGGCAGTTTGGCGTCTGCTAGAGCCGGGACCAAAGCAGCCCCACCGCCCACGTATAGGAGACAGTTGCTAGGTGCGTCAGCTGCGCACAGCACTCCAGGGTCCAAAATGCCTCCTGCCAATGTCTCCTCTCTGCAGAGCCCCACATCTCCCATGGCGATTCTGCACCGACTTCAGGCAGATCCTCAATTGAGTGGGTGTGGAGGTCAGAGGGGGAACAAGATGCTTTCCTGTGGGGC